>NC_052679.1:25931736-26149236 GCF_016802725.1 Solenopsis invicta
AATTCTCCATTCTTTCAAAATTTATGTTAGTACATCCAACTATAATCTATTTAGACTGATCTGTAATGAAATTGGATATAAGTTTGATTATTTTTAAATGTTTAAATTATTTTTTTACATAAATATTTGTTATGCTGATTAATTCACGAATTATGTTAAGAGTCATTTATATCTGAAGAATTAATATAGCAGAATAGTAAAAATCAAGTACAATTAAATAAGTTAAGTACTGTATCATTAAAAAACAATATGAACTTGTATTTAGAACGTGCTTATAAAGATGTCCGTGCATTTTTCTTGTTATCTTTAGCGTTTATTAGATGTAAAACAAAGATAAAGTGACAAAAAAAGCGTGTTCTCAATATGGAGCTTTAGATATTTATAGTCTTTCTGAGATACTGATTATTTTGGATAGAAAAAATAAGAAATCTCTAGATTAAAGAATAAAATTTGAGAATAATTATAATTTAATTTTAAGAATAAAATTTAATGTATTTATTATTGTATTATATTTATTAAAGGACTCCGCACAAAATCAGAGGATTTTGGCCCTCTGTGAAATTGGCTAAAATTGTAGTACATATAGTTCTCGACTTGCTGATCAAAAGTTTCCATAGGTACAAAACTTTTCCATGACTAGATTTTTTTGTTACAGACGTTTAAAGTGTTGTATTTTATGATTATTTTATTAATGATCCAAATTAATTTTTGTAATAAATGAAGAGACTTTAGATGATAATATGCGATTCATACATACACATAACAATATTTTCTATGTATTTTTGTCCAAAATCCTATGATTTTGTGCGGAGGTCTTTTAAAATGACAAATAAATAATAAATAAAAGCACATGTATAAAATGTTTTATAAAACAGTTCAATTTTATATTAAATAATTAACATAGCTAAAAAATATTTATTTTTATGAAGACATTGTAATGTTTGATGCTACTCAACTTGACGTTTGTGCTATTTTATGTTATGTTACTTTATATAATAAACTCTTGTTAAAAATTGGGTTGTATTATATTATATTGTTTTACAGAATATAAGTTTTTAGTAACAATGTAACTTATATTTCATGCTTGCTTGGAAATACCTATATAGAATGCATTTATAAAATATAAAAATATTAATGCAACGGGTTACAGGTCTGCAAATTCGAAGTTGCTTGTTAAGACATATGCTTATATTAATACATATTTATCTAATGTAAATTAAAATGTTGTCTCTTTTCGACGTATTATCGTAATTTATAATTCTATTATAAATGTCAATTATCTCAACGCATCATACAATCTTTGAGTTAAAATATAAAAAATATTATAATCGTTTAATTTGGTTCTTAAGGAATTTTTAGTGCATTTTAAAATAAAGATAAGTAACGAATTTGATTGTTCTGCATTTTATGCATGACTAATACATATCAATAATTGATATAGGAAAATGTAGAACAAAAAGAAAAAGTTTAAACTTATAATGCCTAAAGTTTGCTGTGTATGCATGCCATGGGGTTCATTTATTTTGGTAAAAAGAAACTAATCTTGAGAATGGATTAAATAAAAAAAAACAACATTTTAACGTTAAAAATAAATTTATTTATATAATTTTATATCTAAAAAGATAAAATTCTATTTTTTAAAATATTTCCATATAAAACATTTATCGTGCGTCACAAACTTCTACGTTCGTAGTTATGTGCAGCACAACTTTGAAGGTTAGTGATCTAAAGCATAAGACATAAAAACTTTGTAAATTTTATTTATTAAAATTTAATGAATCAGATTTTGGGTTTGTAAAAAGTATTATGAGTATATTTTCAATTTTTTAAAAATTCATGTTTTGAATTGTGATTTTTTTGAAAAAGCAAAATGTTAAAATCTACTTTTGAAAAGAGTTCTACTAGAAACATATTTAAAAAGCAAAAATATATTTAGTTTTAGATCTAGTCTTTGAGAATTATGTTGCACATAGTTTAAAATACATTTGCGATAATAAATATTTTATATAAAATATATAAGAAAATCGAATTTGTGTAAGTACTTATTTTATAGTTTTTTGGATATAAAATTATATAAATATATTTTTGACGGACAAAATGTCATATTTTTTGTTCAATCTATTTTCAAATCAGAGAATGATTGATTTTCTTAAATTTTCTTGAATCAAGACGGGTAAATCACTTAAGAGGATATTATTGTTTATCTAAAGGCTAAAAAAGATTATTTTTCTAAATTTTTTTTTACAAATCTATACGGGTGATTGATTCGAAACTTCATGCACATAATAATATATATATTTTATTAATAATCAGGAATTTTTACAAATTAAAATATTAAAAATTGTGATAATTATAACATTGTTTGTGCGATGTATCCGAGCGTGCATCATCTCATAGCTGCCACTTAATTATTTGAAATAAACGAACGAATGAGATTTTTAATAATCTATAAATATTTGGTTATCATCGGTATCAAAATTAAAACACGACTTTTTTTTTAAGTAATTATAAGGCAATTTGTACTTGAAAAAAAGCATCAAAAAATTTGACAGTGTTACGTTAAAATAGAGAAATAAAATAAAATAACCAATATAATTCAATCTCGATACCAACGTTAGAGAGAAGTATTTAATAAATACATGGTCGTAAGACGAAATTGATTGGTTCATTAATTTATCTAAAATCGTGGCTGCCGGTTTGAAAAATAGTTTTGAGAACATTGTAATTATCATAATTTTTATTTGTTTGGCTTGCAAAAATTTTTGCTTATTAATAAAATATGTATTATTATGTGTATCAAGTTTCAAATTAATTATCTGCATAGTTTTCTTTAAAAAAATTTATAAAAATTGCGTATTTTTTTAGCCCGCGAAACGATAATGCTTCTCCTTAATTGTAAAACTAAATTTTACAATTATTCTAATTTATTTAAAAAGGATGGCACAAATTATTCTGCTTGAAATGAACACCAATTCTTGAAATATTAACACGGTTTTATAGCATATTCTTTACGAAAATGTTTCAGTTATAAGAAAGTATTTTTTCGTTGACGAAATATCCGACAAAAATATTTTCCACAATTTTTACAATATAATTTATGTATCATATTTTGTTATTACAAATTATTATATTAGTATATATATCGACACACGATCTATTAAGATGGAATATTATACGGATTATATTCTCTATATACACTTTACTTTTTATATTTTGTTTTATTTCCTTGGTTGTAATAAGATAAGTAATGGAGGCTGTTAAGACTGTTTTGACTGTTTTTTTTAACTTGAAGAAGATTCGAGATGAATAAATTATATATATATATATATATATATATATATATATATAAAATCAAAGACAATAAATCTAATATTATTACATTTATTGAAAAAAGTTTTGAAGTAAGACATCTCGAAAGTTAAGCTATTATTAACTTAAACATGAATAACTTGATAAGCATATTTGTTATTCAAAACTATAGGTGAAAATCTCAAAATAAATAATGCATTATTCTACTCCGTTTATAAGTAGCCCTTTAATTTATAATATATAATTCTCACATCTTGGATTTCTACACTTTTTATTCATGTTAATTAATAAACAGTCATAATTTAACATCCTCCTTTATGTCTGTTTTATACACGTAAAGCAACAAACTTTTCTTACTCGTATATACGTATACAATTGTATAGATAAAATTCTAATGTCATAAATTTTAATGTTGTGAACATATTATGGAATAATTAATTAAATGTTTTATATTAAGAAAATTTTTTACAAGAAAAAATTTGTAAATAATACCACTGTTAAAAGATAAGGATGATAATGACATAATGATATGCTGCTAAAACAAATACAATGTATGTGTCTGATAATAATAAATAATACATAATATAAATAAGTAAAATATAATGTTTCATTAAATAATAAATTTTTACATTAAAACCCGTGAAATGTCGTCGTTGTGTTTATTGTTTCTTTTATTTTAGACTTTTTAAAATTAATTTTACTTGGCAAATAGTATTATAAATATTAATCGAGCTTATTAATAAATATAAATTATTAAATTTTTTAAAAATTTTGTTTAGGACAAAAATTTTATTCATTTTGTTCCGATTTTCAATATAAAATATATGTTTATTTATCAATAAAAGAAAAATAGAGCAATTATTTCTTTAGAATTTTAAACTTACAGTCAGTATCTCCTGAAAAAATTAAAGAAGGAAGAATTATAAAATCGAAATCGATTAATCGACTAGAACAGATTTTATAAGTTGACAAATATAATGTATAATAGATAAGTCAGAAAAAGACATTTGTAATGAACTTTATATAAATACTCAAAAATGAAATATAGAGGATATATTATTTCTATCACTTATTATTTGAAATTTCGAAAGCTTATCTTAAACATGGAATGCTACAATTGTAATAACGCTGCAAAAAAAAGCGCTCTAGAGAAAAACTGTCTTCGATACTCCTTTTAAATTAAGAAAATTAAAGCCTTGGTATTAATTGTTTTACAATTCTATTCTATCGATATTGGTATATAAATAGATATCGCTGACAAAAAACTTTATCTGAAAAAGTTAGACTCTAGTTTTTGAAAAATTTAGAGACACTACAATACAAACAAACTTTGAAGAATTATAGTGATGATAGATAAAGTTGTATTATTTCTCTTTTGCAGAAAAGAAGCAGATTGATTTTAATGTTTGTTGTCGTAATATAATATCACAATTTTTGTGCAAAATGTGCATTTATTACAACATATTACATAATTTAAATAATTTCTTTTTGCAATGTCCATTCTCTCTCTCTCTCTCTCTCTCTCTCTCTCTCTTTCTCTGTTGAGGGAATACATCCTAGAGTACTTAATAAATAGTAATAGCTATTTTTTCTCTTACTATCATCTTTCCTTCAAAATTTGTTTGCGTTGTAATGTGACAACGTTATCACTGCGTTATATTACCTTGTTATTTCTTATCTACACATAAAAAAAAGACAAGAAAGACATGTTATTTTATTACTATCTATTCTTTTTCTTCACCCTTATCTCAAATTCTGAAGCGTTAATAAAGAAAAGAAATAATACGTCTTTATGTATTTTGAAAAACTCGTGCAAAAGACATTTCGTTTTTCGTTTGTTTGGCCTTACGCTTATATTAAAATCGAAGAATATTTTTATTATTGCAGTGCAATCTATGTTTTACGATATATTGCTGAAACTTTCCGAAAGAGAGCTGCAATATATTTATACCCGTACAAGTATTTTTAGTCATAATTTTATATTCTTCTTTCTCTACACATTTCTTACTTTATCTTCTTATTTAAGCAACAGTTTTGCAAAATATCTGCAAAATAACTTTTGTTAGCTCGAAATGACTTTCATTTCTTTTTCCTTAACTATTAAATGCATCTCGTTCATTATTATAGCATTTCTTCGTCTAAAATTGATAGATAATGATAATTTTAAAATAATTGTGTAATAAAATATAATATTTTTCTTCAAGTCTAAAATAAAATCGTAATTTGCAATAAAATTGTAGATTAATACACGAAAATAAAATTTTAATTATTAAAAGGCAATATCATTAACTTTAGTTACGATGGGAATATAAACGTGCATTACTATTTAAATAATACAATATCGTTCATGGATTAGAATGTTCGTTAAATAATAATATTATCTGTTTGTTTTACTTTTTTCTTTTTTTTTTCGCAAATTGCTAAAACGACAAATATTATTGATAAGCGAATGCATTTAAGAGTTAAATAGTACTTTGGACGACACTATTTTGTTTAGTTCCACCAAAATAGTTTAGTACAAATAATAACTGTGTTTTTTCGTATAATCTTTCACGATCTTGCTTTACTAATTTATTGTACAATATTGAAGAATTTCAAATTAGAGATACATATTCATATGCCAGTAAATGTTAAAATTTTTTTGGCAGTTAGTTATCAAATGAGATCTGTGTTATTGACAATGAGTATTTTTACCATTTAGGCTCAATTCTTTGGACGTCGGTTAGCGATGTCTGCAATTATCTAAACGCTCCTCTCTCCTTTTACATTATTACATCTGAATATACTAAAAGGAGATACAGCTTTTTTATTGTAAATATTTTATTATATTTAATATAAACAAGACTTTGAGTTATTTTTATTTCACATATAAATCGAATGATCCCAGCTAACGCTAAATATTCCTGAAATATTCAGAAAATATTCGTAATGTAAATCCCAAAGTAACATTTCAGGAATATTTACAGAATGTAAAAGTAATGTACAAATGCTCGTGAAAATATTTCATTCTTATCGTTATATTCAATGGAAATGCATATAGAATAATCATATTATAATATTCGCAGATTATGTAAGAAGTGTTTATACAGTATTCTGAACATTTCATTAATATTTGAACATTCTGTAAACATTCTCCTATTTTAATATACATTTAATATACGGAACATTGAAATACAAATCAAACATTTTATATGAATATATAATGCTATCTGGGATATACATTTTGAATTTTTTCAAGTTATTTTTAATACATTGTATATTGAGAATTAAAGTGCTAACCGTCGTCAGAGATATCGATCCCCGTACATACAAATATGTCTTTTGAATCTGACAATGAATGCGCGCTCCTGCGGGTGCGCGGGCGCGCGTATCACGTGCGTGCGAATGTACAACAATGCGCGCGAATGCACTCGCGCGCGAGCGTGTTGTTCTTGTATGTATTCTGTGTTGGCATGTCCTGAAATTATCATTTATACACATCCAACAACATAATAACAGTAGCGAGATCATGTAATCTTATAATATTATAAGCAATGTCTATACTGGACCTCGAGTAATCGCCGTGATTATTGAAATATGTACTCTTTGTATATAATATATGTATAATATACATTCGGCTCACATTTTTCTTGGTCTGCTGTTTTTATAATATTGCTGGACAATAAGTGTGATTTGATCGATATATAAATGGTATTACGCGCTTAAAAGCGCTCCCGATTCAGCGTCTCGCTTAAGATTTGCAATATTACAATAGTAATCTGTAATAATAAAGGAGAAGATGGTATTACGGCCCTTTCTCTACTTCCCTCCCATTTACATTTTATTATTATATTTTATTTCAATTTTATTAATCAATATTTTATAAATTAAAAACGATTACATTGGTCATTCAATCGGTTCTAGTTTAAAAAGTGTTATGTGAAATATTAATTATAATTAAAAATGTGACGACATTACGTAATGGCTTACTGGCATTACGTAACAGGGATGATAATGTGGTTCCGCCACAGAAGTAGATAAAAAAATATTAGTATTGTTTCAAAAAATATAGCGTTTTATTTATTATAAAATTAGAGATTTATTCAAAATAAAGAAAAAAGAATAAAAAAAAACAGACTGACAATGAGTATGCAAATGTATGTATGTATGTACGTAAACATAACACTTCCGTATATAGATTGCAGTATTGAAAATTTATAATACATTTAATATTAAGTATAGATTAGCAGTAGAATTACGATACGGATTTTTAATCACGTGCACGATGACGATTGCGCGAAAACAGTAGCAATGTTACGTATAATAGCTGCGTTCTGAAATTCACTGCGAGTACTGAAAATGCGAGTACTAGTTCGAATCACGTCGCCTACACTATATATTTTTAGTACTCTGAATGAATAACAGGAAGCACTTAATATTGACTGCGTTCAGCAGAAAAAGTAGTTTTGCAATTGTTTTAAGATTTTTTAATATGATTAGTTTACTCATTCAGTTTTGACAAGAAACAATTGTATTAAAGTATCTCACAACAGTTGCAAATCTGTTTTTTTAGAGGTAAGATAATCATAAATATTATTTATTAAATTTTAGCATATGGAATCAAAATAAAACTTACCTATTAAGAAAGTTAAAATTAGAGAATTTAAAGAATCATAATTGATAAAGATAATTTTGATACCTTGTCAATATATCTACTAATACGTCTCTAATTGTTAGAGATTGATGCTGAATTTATCTCGCATGTGAGAAAATCTCGACTTTTTTTTGAAATACTGACGCAAGAAAGAACGCCCTCATATTTGGAAATTGGAAAAATTATGAAACTTTGCCAGTACATAGAGCGTTTGGTATTAGGTTGGTGCGAATAAAAATGTTGTTTTTCGTGTTTTAAACTTTCTGTTTTTGTAGTTCATCTTTCTCTTACGTATATGTACATACATACATCTTTCTTTTTAACACTGATTGTATATCATGTGAAAATTACATGTCTTGCACGTGAATATGTATCTATACTTAAATAACTTAATTTATTTATTACGGTATTAATTATTGAAATTTGCGTTTAAATCAACATGAAAAATAAATTTGTTTAATTTTTGTACTTGTACGAGTTCAAATTGAAGATTAGACTATATTTCTCGTGTTTATTATTCACCAATAAAAGGAAATGGAACAAAATTTATTTCTTTTTATAAGATTTATTGATTGAACAATTTATCAATTATTTAAAAAATTATATAAATTATATAAATAAAAGTATCAGTTGCTTTAAAATAATTTTTTTAAACAATTAATAAATTTTCTAATCGATAAATCTTATAAAAAGATACAAATTTGCACTGTAAAATTATGATCTATCCTATTTTGATGAACAATAATAAAAATAAAAATAATAAAAAATGGAATAATCTTTAGAGATTGATTTTATCTTTTCAAAGTGAATTCGGGAGACAAAAAAAAGAAGTTTATGCTCTAGGCCAAAATTTCATAATTTTTCAAATTTCCGAGTTGGAGGTCTCTTTTGTGAGTTATAAGACTCAACTTATCAAATAATTATCTTGATATGAAAACTTGATATGAAACAGAGGCCGAAATTAGGTCTATTGAGATGTTAGCACTTGGAAATTACATTAGCAAATTCCTATGCTATTGTTTAACTTTGTATCGAAATGCGTACAGTTCAATATTAAATAACACTCAGGTGTAAATATATTTGTATGACAATATGTTTACGTTTGAAAAATAAAAAAGTATGTGTAATTAAATGCTAAAATATTCCTTGAGAAAGTTGCAAAATACTCGAAAGTAAAAATACTTGATAACAAATGTCGTCCAGTGTGTAGTGGCATATTAGCGCTACCGCATAATGGCGGGCTATTAAAGAGATAATTCCAGAAATAATTATTAGAATTCGTTATCTGATAACGAAGATGTTACGAGCCATAATATCTAATAGCCATAGTACCACTTTCTCCTGTAGTAATAGTAGTATGAGTACTACTAAAATAGCAACTATAACGGTATAATAATATTAGTTGCAATAATAATAAAAGTAATAATAGTAAGTGTAGCGTAGCGATGTTGCATCTAAAATAATACGCAAGCTACACCATAGATTCCGGACTACCATACTCGATGACACTTGACGTATATCGCAGAGAATAATTACTCGGTTAAAGAGAAAGTGCGACGTATGACATATTCATATGCTGCACAAAATACAATGTAACATTTCAGCAATATTGCAGCAACATTGCAATAATTTAATAATATTAAAGAAAGGTTGTAAAGTTGCTACAACATTGTTGAAATATTTTGTGCTGTATGGGATTATTACTTTCAGTAATGTAAAGAGAGTCTTTTTTTCATGAGACGCACGTTGCGTAAAAACTGATCATTTTCTTTCTTTCACCTATCGTTTGCCATAGTGACGTATTGTTTTTTTATTTATTTATAAAGTAAATAAAGGGTTCATAGCATTTTACGTTTTCCGCTTATTATCGTGCTAATGGCTGCAATTTTGCCTCGATGTGTACATATAGATACATACGTATAATATAGATATATCGAAGCAAAATTGCAACCATTATATACAAATATATATATACACACACACACACACACAATGTCTTGTGGTAAACAGTATGTATACACTGGCACGGAGGAGTAGGCTCTTCGTTTCCAACTTGGTTGTTTGTCTAACAGTATCTATTATATATAGATCTCAATATACAGGATACTTGACGCGTAAAACTAAACTGCTCACTTATCGGCAGATATATCACAACGAAAGCTCACCTATCCAGCTCTCTATTTACCTATCTACCTAGTCATTTCAATACACTTATCCATACTTCTGTCCTTAATAATTATTTATGTTATATGAAATATCCTGTAACTGCCATTTCCGTCTGTGAATCGTTTCCCATTCAATTTCTGATTTTCGATTACGACCTTGGAATTAGGCGCAGCACGATAAGCGAAAGATATCAATACTGATAAAATACTAGTCACGATTTAGCCATGTCCATGGATATTTTTTGGTTGTGTTAGTACAGTCGAACGTCCATATTCTTAGCATATTGGAATCAAATCTTTCTATTCTTTTTCCCTTAGTTTTATTTTTATTTAAATGATATAAAAAAAGCAAGCAACAATTTGATATCCGAAATGTCTTGAATTCTGCTTATGTCATCAAAAGATTGGATGTTAAAAGTAGGAAGTTGTCTCAAGAAGGTTGTTTGGGCATCTTTTACAATAAGGTTTTGTGTCGAATAAATTTTCAATTGACCTAGTTTCAGTATCCTAGTTTCATTTCAATAACAATGTATTATAAGACAAAGAGCTTAAAGATTTTTCATAAGTAAAAATCATACGTGATAGAGTAAAAAACGCAACATTATGAGATTTTTCACTTATTTTGACAAGAGGAATGTTATGAAACGAGAGAATTCCAATTTTTAACAGTAAAATTTTATTTAGTTTTACTCAAAAATTAAATCGATAATTTGATATATTTAAGAAACATACAGGATGTGGTGTTTCAAGTAGGCTAAAAGATTTTAAGGGATGATTCTTCATACAAATCCAAGACAAAAACTTTATACGAGCATATATCCGAATATGGTTTAATTTCAAAGATATACAGTGTATCATAGTTGGAAAAAATTTGTGTTTTTTCTAAAAATTTCGAAAATTATTTAGGTTATTTCGATGTAATGGTTTTAGGACTATACATTATTTTTTTATTCAATAAGAGTCTGACCTAATGATAATGATCGGATACCCTGTTTTATGGAAATGGCTAGTACGCCACTGATTTGTTTCATTAGTTTGAATTTTTTATGATAAATAGCAGAAAAAGGGATAAATCAGCAGAAAAAAATCTCTTTAATATTTTTGATAAGATAAGCCATTTCTGAAAAAAAAGTAAATTTAAATTTGTACACTTTAAATAAACAAAACCGTTTTATCTAATTTTATTAAATATAAAAAATTAAAATTGAACAGCTCTTTGAAAAAGCGAACGTTGAAGTTTGCAAGAACGACAGATGTAGTAGTCATATCATATTCAGTGAATACAAGCACTTTATACCTTATCTCGTGATTTTCCACAATGTCTAATATTTTCGTTGGATGTTAAGAAAAAGATGAGGTTTTAAATTCTTCAAATATATACAAAGTTACATCAAAATAGCCTAAATAACTTTCGAAATTTTTGGAAAAAAAAACGAAATCTTTTTTCAACATTGATACCCTGTATCTTTGAAATTAAGTCGTTTCGGACATATGGTCATACGAAGTTTTTGTCTTGAGTTTGTGTGAGGAATCACTCCTTAAAATCTTTTAGCATACTTGGGACGCATAAAAGATGTTTACTGGATGTTGTCGGATTTTTTGGCTCTTTAAAAGGATATTGTAAATGTTTGTATATGAAAAACGGGATATCGTTTGGATGTTAAATTGTTGCTCGGATAATGTTACTATTATTATGTATTTATAGCCGTTAAGTATAATTAATCCATTTGGTGTCAGATAGAAAAAGTTTTATCACTATATGATCATGTAATCGCATAGCATTTGTGAATGGCAAAGTAGTGCAAGAAGAAATATTAAAAGTACCAAGATTAAAGGTACATTCTGAAATGTACTGACAATAACTCAAAAATATATTCATATAGGGGAGAGAGAGAGCGAGAGAGAGGGGGGGGCGCACGCACGCACGCACACACACACACACACACACACACACAGAGAGAGAGAGGGGTGGAGAGAGAGAGAGAGAGAGAGAGAGAGAGAGGGAGAGAGAGAGAGAGAGAGAGAGAGAGAGAGAGAGAGAGAGAGAGAGAGAGAGAGAGAGAGAGAGAGAGAGAGAGAGAGAGAGAGAGAGAGAGAGAGAGAGAGAGAGAGAGACAGCAGACACACACATCCTAACATCCAAAGGATGTCTCGAAAACTTTTCTGCAACGTATTTTGGAAAAAGTGTGCTATGTGCAAGACATGCGTGAACTATACATTTTCAGTATTGTTAGTGCATTTCGAGATATGTGATAAAAATGTTAGGTTTATAAATGTTAAGAATACAGAGGTTCGTCCGTAACGATATATTTTTTAATTTATATTAATACGTTTGATCATCGTCAACTAAGCTAAGCGTCATTTTCTTTGCTTGGCAAAAGTATTTTTACCAGCTATAGATTCTATGATCTATTTACGACATAAGAAAGAGAAAAGAATAATAAAGAAGTGTATATGATCGCGAAGCAATCGTAATCTACTTCTTTTATAAAGGAGTGTATTTAAGAGCTATCACACGTGAGAGGAGATGAAGAATAATCGGAGACGATCCATCGTTGGTACTCTTCTTTTATGTTGTGCTTTTAAATGTTCCTCTTTCTTTTTTTCTTTCTTTTTCCCTTCAGAAGAAAAAATCTCTTAATTTTTAGACATCCGCCCCTTCATTACAGCTATTCTTTGATTCGTTTGTTCGTTATATTCAGATTAGACAATTTATGTGACTCACACAATCAGCGTTAGAATTTTTGAATTTACTTATATGCGCCGCGTATGTTGTATATGTCGTTATTTTTATTTTTGTACATAAAATTGGCTAATTGTTTGATTGTAACACAAACGATTACGCTTTTGTTCAGTTGGAAATATTTTCGGTCTTGAGAGAAGGTGAAATCTATTGTAGATTCGATTTCTATGGCACGTTGCGTCGTCACCTAACAGAAGCGACAACTTCGTTGTCATTTATACCAGCGATGGGAGATCTCTCGAAGATCGTTGTACGTCATTCTACGAAGTGCCCTTATAGTGAATGAAGAAGAAAGTGAGGAACATGAAATAGGCGACTGGGAAAGTAATCCTGGCTATCACGTCGATCGTTTTCGCCACTCTAATAGGATGCGGTGGATCCTTTTTCCTTAGCTGAAAGAAAAATTTGAAAATTTGTAGAAAAGGAGATAATCTCAATGAAATATTTGATATATAATATATTTTAAGCATGCACGAAGCATATTTTTCTTGAGAGAGAGAGAGAGAGAGAGAGGCGCAGATAGATGGTCTTATTTGCATTGTTAATCCATATTTATATACAAAGTCATGAGATATATGTAATACATATAATGAGCTTACCTCAGCAGTGCAACCATTCGTTGCTGTATGCGTACAAGGATTAGGTCCGCAGTTAGTGCAAGTGACAATCTCGTTCGGTCCAGTGGTACCACCGGTAGTAGCTCCGCCTTCCCGCTTCTTTTTACCCTACGACAGGGTCTTCGTAGAAGAAACTTGTTTTCTCAATTCTATGTCGTTTTTATTATCTTAAACAACGATCCACCCTTTCGATTCGCCTGTTTTCTTGCCCTTTTCTCTTTTTACATCTCTCATTTTTATTTCTGTTTCCAAATTTTCCACGCATGCATCGATTATCTTTAATTTTTCACATATTTTTATCATACATTTATTGATCTTTTTATCATTTTTATATACAGTAGCGAGTATGGCTCAAACGATTGATAAACAGAAATATTATTTTTAATACGCGCGGCATAATGTTGCGTTATCACAGCACTAGATAATCTACTTTACTAGAAACATGATGGTGATAAATAGATAATTAGTGGCGCTTTTTATAAGCATACTACTAATAATGTAAGCGTACTAGGCTTTGTTAAGAAAAGAAATTAAGCTTGCACGTAAAGGCATGTGATATTTTCAGGAAAGAACGCACTGGAGATACGAATGAAATATCATTTCCATGTTATAAACAGACGAAAAACGTGCACGATATTTGCACGCTGCTTTAGCGGAGGCGCCTTGTTATTGCTTTTTTACAAGTTTGTCGAATGTACTCGATCATAGAGATCATTGAGAATATGGAGAGAAGCTGATTGAAATAGCGAATTGTCTCTTCTGATTAAATACAAAAGAAGCACATTTGTTGTTTCACTGCTGATAATTGCAATCTTTGACATGTTACGGATTGTCTGTGATAAATATTAACATTATATAATATAATATGACATGAATTGAAGAAAAAATGTAAAATTGTGTAAATTAAATATTAGATCATCTTAACCTGTGATGCGAAAATCATCAAAGAGTGAATCGTTGCTTGATATGATATTTTTCTCATTTTTACCCTTTTGTCTTTTTTTTGTGACATAAAATTACACTAAATTGTAAACATTTACTTTTCTTATTTTAATGTCGAACATAAATAAAGATTCATTTTGATCAATTTATTAATTTATCGCAGAAAATAATGCATATACTCGCCCGTGAATTATATATTTTTATTATTGTAAATTCAATCATGAAATATAATTTGGATGTAATGTGGTTTTCTGGCCAAATGTCTCGTTATTTGAAAAATTAAAATTATTAACTGATCGGTTCTTTTTTTACGATAGATCCGATACACAGAATGTTTTTGAAAAGTAATGACAAAGTTACAATTTACCTGAAAGAAGCTGACAGATTTTAACTTTCAAAGAGAGAAAATTGAACTCCAAGGTAGAATTAAACAAAATGTGTTTTAACAAATACAATTTTGTTGAAAAATTAATTCAAGGGTCGGTGGTATTCCTTGAAAACTTATAATTTTTCAGAATAAATAGCATATCCTCCAAAAATATATGATTATTCAATATGTTCTTTGAACATTTTCCAATCTTGTAACATAATATAAAAACAAATTAATCCTGATCAAATTTTGAGAATAAGCTTATATAGGCATTTCTGACTTTTAAAAAAATTTTTAACTACAGTTTTTTTGAAATATCTTTCTAAAATAGCATTGAATTTTATGAGAAGAAGAATTTTAAGTAATTTAATTGTAAATAAAAAATATATAAGAATTTTCACAAATTTCTTAATAAATATTGTTTGACCAGATCCGTCACTCTTTTGAGTTTGTCATCATTTTTCAGAATCATTCTATATAAAGCATTTATATATATATAATATTTTTAAATGCTTGCGTTAAATAAGATACTTTCTCGAACGTATATGACTTTCTCAAAAAATAAATCGAGTGTTGTTGACTAAAGAGACTCTTTGCGATTTTCTTTAAGTTTTGTGGAAGAAGAAAGACGATGAAAGAAGTATAAGCTATTACGATACATATAATGTACAGAAATATAAGATATTAATTAGACTAAAAGTATATTTACACATGTTCTCGATTAAATACGTTTTAAAATAATAATTTGCAATATCGATTTACTTCTCGGCACGTCTTTCTCTGTGATCTTGCTTGAAAAGGTGTACAATAAATTATAAATTTTCAAACGGATCCCCGCACCGCCTTATTGCGTTTTGAAAGATATTCCAGGCTTTTATATGCGTTAAGCTTCAATGGAGATTAATTCTATGATAAAAGCGATTTATTGATGCCACAATTAAGGTACGATATGTATATGTGCGTATGTGCACGCACGCGCGCATGCACATGTGTATTTTTTTATGCATAGTGTGTGTGTGTGTGTGTGTGTGTGTGTGTGTGTTTGGGTTTGTGTTTGTGTGTGTGCGTGTCAAACGACTTAATATTTTTTAATTAAATTACACATTTTTACTCTTTACATATAATCATTGTGACTTTGAATTTCCAATAGTTGAAGTAACTTGATTCTCACGAGTTTATTGATTTTTGTGCAACTAAAAGAATCTTCTTGCATAATGAAAATAACAAGTCATTTTACTTTATATGAAATTATATCATCGATCATGATGAGAGCTATAAAAGATGTTGAATGCACAGCATTTTAAATAATGATAATTATCAAAGGAATGATAATTATAATTATTTCTAATTTGTTTTTTAGTAGCATATTAATATTTTAAAGCTTTTTTATTTTATAAATGTCTGTAAATAATGATGAGAAATTTATTACACCAATGGCCATGATGTTTTCCACTTATTGTTAGAAAAATATCTTACATATTTATTACATATTTGTATTATCTTATAACACAAATAAGTAATAAATATCTGATTAATTAGATTAAGAAAAATATAAACAAAAATATATAGGTATGTAACAACATTTTGTTAGATATGTGGAGATATGTAGAGATCTGTAATATGCTACCAAAACAATATTACGCGAATATCCTAGTAACTGATGATCAAGCGGAAGCGATTAGAACATTTGTTAGAAAAAAGATTAAAACATTTGTTAGAAAAAAGATAGCCATTTCTTAAAAAATTCTTTACCGTAGAGAAAAAAAACTAATTGATTTAAGAATTGTAAAACAAAAAATAATTATTAAAATATGAGCAATGAAATTAATAAAGTTATATTGGTGACAATTATGAATAAAAACATAAGAGAAAATTGATTCTATATTAAGCAAAACGCAATATCTCTATATGATGTCAGAGTGATGATTAAAATAAAAAAAAATCTACACACATATATATGTATATATAGTTTTTGTTACACATATTTTACTTCTATAAAATGTAAAAAGCAATAGAATTGTTAAGGATATTTGAAAATGATGAAGCAATTTGCGCAAGTTATAAGCAAAGACATTCCGTTTTTTTATTTTTGTTAGGACATCGAAATATCAGAAAATAGCTTTAAGTAAAATTATATCATGCATTCATGCACGCATATGCAATGCATTATTACGCATTTCATGCGTTATACATACATTTAAAAAATTCTCCATCATGATTATAAAATATAGATTATAGCAAAAGGGGTAAGAGCAAAAGTACACGAGATGTAAAGAAAATTTATATAATGAGATTTTATTCCTATATTTTTTATTTTATATAAATGCGCAGTAATTTGCGAAATTTGATACAAGGTCGAGACAACTTGATTCGATTAAATTACGATTTTAGATTTGCGTGATGTCTATATATTTTTACATTTTAGCTAAAATATATTAAAAAAATTTTTAATAAACTTGATTTAAATCCATTTGATTTGCTTTTGTTTATTTATTACGAATGAAAAGATAATTTCTTTTTGTTCTGTGCATTTATATGCGATACGCACTTGTATCACTAACGGAGAGAGTATACATTTATTGTGCATTAAGAGAGAAAAATAGAGACAGAAACTAAAGCGTGATAAAGGAGCACACAAAAGGAAAAAAAACTTATTCATATATCAGTATGGCAGAGGACATATTTGTGTGGAAGTGTTTTATTCTTAATTTTCTCTTGTTGAGGAAATTTGGCAATTTTGAAATATCTATACATGCAAAGATTTATTGTCATTTTTAATATCTGTGTTCGAATGTATTTATTGATTATTTTATACCTATTTCGGCTATTTTCGCATTTTCTTGTATGCTTTAAAGAGCTGCAGAGATATAACATTTCTGATTATAAAACTGAAACGTTCTTTTTTTTTCTTCTGTAAAATTTTATAGATTGCATTTGTAGTAGCTGACAATTGTACTAAAAACAAACATTTGTAGTCGCGCGCAAATGTTCTTCGCTTCACAAAATACGCCGAACAATGTAGGGGTACAATTTAGTGAGAAGAAATTGTTTCGCGTTACGATTGGGATTGTTACGTGCGCGGCGAAATATTGGAAGAAATACGCTTCTAGCAATGACGAATAATGTTTAACGTTGAAACTCACGATTCTCACGGGCGTGCGCGCGCGTGTGTGTATGGCTATTCACGGATCTTTATTAATTAAATTTTATTTATTATTATGAAATTGCAAAAAGGAGTTTACTATTCTATTCGAAAAACATTTAATCCGCTCTACGTACTTACGAATAATGTTATACTTATCATCAGATATACTCTGTATGATTAGTAATTATCTTAAAAGTTTATAAATAGCAAAGTTGTGATACAGATAAGTGTATACATACAAAATTATCTATTTGGAAGCTATAATGGATTTGTTAATATAACTTCCAATAATAAATAATAATACCGAAATTTATAAAATTATTTTGTATATTAATTAAGTAAAAATTCAATATATATGTATAACCAATATAAAACTGTCTAAAAAAATAATATTATATTTTGTCAAATATAAATTATATCTATTTTTTAAAGTAAAATTATTTTATGATTTAAAAAAAAAACATCTTGCAGCCCTTTAAAGAGTAACTTTGCATGTAAGTGTAATATATTGTCATCAATATTTTCAATAGTATACAAGAATATTCCATGCAGTTACCCCGACGGGACAACATTTATTAAATTATATAACAAAATCTTGCATAAAAATTATAATTTTGGAATTATGTAGGTATATTTCTAAAAATAGATGTAGAAATATTGATTTTTTATAAAATATTAATAACTGTTTGCGCATATAATTTTGAAATAGTATTTCGGCAAAATTATAACGATCATGCTGATCGACTGAATAGTATATTTGTAAAATTAAATTTAGAAAGAAATTGTTTAATAATTAAAAAAAATTTTAACTCTATTATGTACAAAACATTTAGAAATAAAATTAATTCACATACGTATGTATTTACAAAAAGGTATAATTATTTCTAAAATATAATGTTGAAATATTGCAACATGAAATATTACACATTTATGGTAATATTTTAAATAAAGAATTAAACGGTTTTTAAAATAATTGTAAGATGTTTATACCTTAGTCTTAGGTATAACTTGACTGATATTATTTAGAAATTTTATTTTGTTTAAATTCTCGAATCATAACGTCTTAGCGCAATTATTGCCATTATTGTGCCATTATTCGCAATGTGCCTGTCGGGGTAGGTAATTGTGTCATAATGTTTCATATGTTTCATGAATATAATTAAGTACAAATAATTGTAGGAACATTCTTTTCATAAACTTTCTTTTTATACGTAAGAAAATAAATGTGTTTAATACCACGAAAAAAACAATGTTACATTAACAGTAGCATCAGCTAATACAATAGTTTAATTAAAAATAATTTTGTTAATTCAATAACAGTATAAAATAAATACGCATTATGCTTATAATTTAATGAAATTTTTAAATAAAATTATTTGTTTTATTATTGTTATTAAATTAACAAGATTAGTTTCAATTAGACTACCGTTATTTAAGGCTGTTGATGTAATAATAATTTCTTTCCATACATAAATATTTGATTAGAATCTGGGTAATTGGTATATTTGTGTACTCATTTATTTTTTAGCTTATGTCCTGCATCTGTAGATTTCTAGGACGCAGTTAAGACCTTGTACGTGCAATATTTTCTCTTTTCTGTAATAAATCGTTGCTAATATTGTTACATATGTATGAAATCAGATACTATATACAGTATTATAGTGTATATAACTTTTAATATGTTTTTTGTCGTATTTTTTTCCCTATTATATTTTATTGTGTAAACCGAGAGAAAAATTTTGTAATTTAAATTTTTTGCGAAAGTGAACCAAGAACGCGCAAAGTCATGACTGCGCCCTAATGCAATGGGGGGGTCTTACCAAGGGGCTGGCCAACATAATTCCTATCCTGTTGAGCACCGCTGGAAGTCGCTGCAACATCACAGACACCAAACAAAGAGACTTACTCACCAACATTTCCACCAACCAAATTCTTACTAATCGTTTAAAACAGAAATAGACAAATATGAAGAGAAAGAGAGTGTGAGAGAGAGAGGGGGGAGGGGAGAGAGAGAGAGAGAGAGAGAGAGAGAGGGGGGGGTATATTTGCAGGGATATAATGTTGAAACATTGTTACTGTTACTTTGCGTAATGTCTCTGAGACTTTTCTGCAAAGTTGCAGAGTGAAAAAGAAGTAAAAAAGGTGAGAAAAAAGGAAAGAAGCAGAGAGCGAAGGACGGGAAGGAAAGATGGGAGATTAACAGAAGAATAAAAGAGTTTAATGATGGAGACATGCATATTGCAGCCCCTTTTGAATAAATAATGAGCACTTTCGAAGGAATAGCGCGCTATTTATGCCAGTGCTCAAACTTGCAGCATGCTGAATTATTTTTGCTTAAGATATATGGATAAGTTGTCTTCTATCTCTTTTTTTTTCTAATCGTAATTCTTTGAAATTTTTTTGGATTCGTGCATTAAATACAAGATATTGGGTGTATAACAGTTTTGTGATTGGACATGTGTTGTTGATATGTTGTATCGAACGTGTTTCGAAGACCGATTGATTGTTAACGATAAAGATGCGGCATAGATCCGCGCGATTCTTTCGTGGTTTATAAGGAGCGTCGAAATTTGGCAAAAATACACTCACACTCTCCGGAAAAAAATTATATATATGTAGAGATTTTGAAATTAGAAAAAATTATATACTTTGTGTTTGTGCAATGTCACACCACAGATTCTTGTGTGCGAAATATAAACACGATAAAAGAACGAACACAATGTGTGAAACAAGTATGGAACATCACAAAAAATCTGTCTCTGAAGAACTTGGAATGCACAGAACTTAGAATACATCATGGCATAAACGATTATTTTTTTGTATAGATAATTTGATGATAATCAAGAGGTCACTAATAACCTTAAGGATAACAAATTTGGAAATTTATTATGTTTCTATTATCGCAATCATTGATTGCAACTCATGATGCGCAAGATAATCTAAAGAAACGATTAGATTCCGGTTTCTAATACGTATGTTTACCTGGTAAGCTCATTTAGCTCATTCTGTTCTTGAGATATAAAATTATTTTTTCTTTTTAAAAGAAACTTCTTGCAAATAATATCGTCGATGAAAGATGATTGCGCGCGATTGTGGTTTTACAAATTAAATTCGATACGAGTAATCTTGTCTCGTGGAATCTGTAGATATCTGTAGTTTCAATTGATTTCTTTGATGAAGAGAACATTATCTTCTTCGAAATCGATCATCCTTATTTAATATTATCCTTTTATTCTCAGTATCACCGCGTGATACTGTACCTCATCTATTTTCGAATTGTAAGGTCATATGACTCGTAGACATTAACATTAACGTCATATGTCTTTTTAAATTATTTATGAGTGTGAACGTAAGGAATTTATATTTAATTCTGAAAAATAATGACGATTAATATTCTCGCTCATTTGTCGATATCGGCAAACAGAACGATTAACGATTCCCTTGCAAGGTACAATTTAATTGCAAGTTTATCTTACAGGGAATAATGGCTTATTATTAGGATGAGGTTAAAATATTTTTAAGTCTTTACATACCATAACGTATGTCTACAGCATGGAACACAACATTTCAGCAATATTACAACAATATTGCAATATTACAGCAATATTGTAGAAACATTGCAACATTGTCGGAACGTTCTGTGCTGATATACATGTATGTGTATCATAAACATAATTAACTGCATATGTATAGTTAAATACGCATGTGCGCGTATTTAACTTTAGGTGAATTAATTAATAGTATAGTCTGTAAATTTATCTTATACGAGATGCACTGCAGTTATCTTACGTGACTGACAGTGATTGTCTTGTGATTATAAACCGATCGCAAATATTATATACGTCTTAAGTATATGTTTAAAATATTTATATCCAAGATTTATCATTTATATCAATTTACGTCAAGTCACATTAATTTAGTGTTAATTACGCGAAAAAGGCAGTACGGATTACCCATTAGAATTTCTATCGCTAAATAGAATTTCTATAGTTAAATTGCAATAAGAGTGGCAATTTACGCGTCACATGTCGAATAAAATGATCGAAAACACATCAATCAGCAAAGTACCTGGGTGACGGGATTCTCGCCCGGACGATAAACAACGTTGTGCATCGGCCTTTTGCGACCGACGTAATTCACGCAGACAAACTCGAGAAGACTCGCATAGATGAAGCACATGCATACGCCGTCCCACACGTTCATGGCAGTCAAGTTCGAAACGACGGGCAGCGTTCCCCGGAAGCCATTCGACGTGGTGAAAAAGTTGAGCATCGTTGTTACACCTGAAGTATAAACAATTATTGAAAACAATGATTTTTTCAATGACTTTTCCATGTCAGAAGCTAAGCGAGTATAAGCACTGGTGAGCACGCGATGGCACCCATTGTCAGATTTCACTACAAAATACTTGAGAGAGATTATTGAATTTTTCAGTAAAGGTTTTCATCGCCCTGGTGACAATTTTTCTCAAGATTCTTCGTATAATATAATTTTATACAATTATTCTATGTAAATAAAAAAAAATTTGAAATTGCAACACGTGCGAAGAAAAATAATCTCATGATACAAATATAATTAAGACGTCTCTTCGAAACGTCTTTGCAACATAAAGGATAACTTTTGTGTTATTAGAACGCTTCATCTTCAATACTTCAATGCCTCATCGCGCTCATCATAGTAATTGATGAGCAGTGGCCCTCTCTTGTCGCGTGGCGTAGACTGATTCGCAAACATGTATAAATTTGTTTTTTCTTCAACTGTTGCAAAAATCGTACTTTGGATCAAAAAGGACTTTTATCATTGAATTTAAACCGTTCTATCTGACCACGAGACAGAGCGCACACTCACAGCGGTGTATCGTTAGAATACGTTACACCTTGTGTATCACATGGCGATTATGATATGGTCCATTGGATGATACGGCAGGTACATTAGTGTGTGTTCGCGAAAGAAGCCAAATTCTATATTTCTTTTTAAGAAGAATTATGGGATTGTATTCTGTGCTATATGGACTCACCAATCATCACTCGCGCCGGCACGGCATTCCATTCGAGCCAAAATGTGATGAAAGAGCTGGTTACTAGAATAATGCCCGGGATGAAAACCGTAGTGAAATAGAAGGAACGATCTCGCGTGAAGATCAGATCCACCTTCAAGCAGCTGTAATTACCTAAGTCAAGTACACGTAACTTTATTTTCTTTGCTGGAATTAATAAAGATTCTTCGTACTTTTGTAAAGCGAAAGAAAAGTAGTTTGACATTGATTCGAATAGAGATAAACCGTAATGGATATTCATAAATACTTAAATATTTATTTTTTCGCTCACTATTAATTAATAATTAATACAATAATTGATTTGTAATTAATGATGTTTGAAAAATATTTTTCAACTTGAAACATTGCAGCATTAGTAAAATGTATATATATATTTTTGATAACGTACGAGATTAAAAATGTCAAGTAAATGACGATTGATTTTTGTTGTGTTAAGAGAATGATCGTTTAAAGATATATTTTTATTATATTCGGAGAAAAACGATAAAAGAAAATATTTTATACAATCTTTTTGTCAATCATTCGCAAAAGCATTTGGAGTATTTGAACAAAGTGCTAACATATGGGCATCAAGAAAGGTTTTATCAGAAGGTTCGCAGGCATAAAGGAACATCTACCACCAAGGAAATATTAAAAACTAAATTTTCTTTCACAAATAACTCGCAAATAATTCTACATTCAATATAACTTTTCAATGTATATTTTTTTAATGTTGAAAAAAAAATATCAACATTTATTCAAAATTACATGAAAATTACGAACGATTCATGCCAGTGACATTCAATTATTGTCGTTTGTATACATTATTAATTTGAAAGAGAAGTTCCCGTCTTGTTAGGATTTCTCTTGGGGATCAATTTCGAGTAAAAAATTTTTACTTTATTAAATATTGATAGCAAATAAATAAAAAATTGAGTATAAGAAACATTGTGCAAATTAAAATATAAAAAAAGCGAAGCTTATATATTATAATTATGAAAGAAATAACAATATAAAATTCTTTGATAAAATTTATTTGAAGATTATATTAATTTTATTATTTTGTTATATGTTTTATAATCGCGCGCTCCCTATGAACTACTCATAAATATGTGCCCATCAATAAAATTTTTATAATCCTTTATTGCAGCAAGTAGTTCTATTAAAAAATTTTTAAATATAATCTGATTAATAATATACAATATAAAATTTATCTTTTGACTTTGTTTTAAGGTAAATATAATATTTCGTAAATATTATATTTTTGAAACATTGTATAAATTTACAAAATAATAATACATATAAATGAACAAATATTTATGAATATAAAAATAATTCTATAATGCCACAATATAAGCTCATTATAATAAATAAGCGTTGCCATATAAATAATAGAAATAAATGTAAGATGAATGTAAAATAAAAATGTCTTTTGAAAACTTTTCCTACATTATTTTTTAAATTAAGTAATACAATTAAGCTCAATTACGCATGGGGGGGAAAGATAAAATTGCTTTAGCACTTGCAACGTTCCAACTACTAAATTTGGCAACCCTTACAATTAGTTTTATCATTTTCAATTAGTGGAAATTCTTTTGCAATATTGCACAAATCAATATACTATGTACGAAGCAAACATCGAATATCTACTTGGGATATCTTGGCATTTTTTAATTTTGGTAAGCTTGGTCCTGTCTCTCTCTCCCTCATTTATTCTCTTTCAAATCTCTTTCAAATTGCGTTACACTCATATCAAAGTGATAGATATGAGAGAGATAGATTTTTACCTTGCTCCTCAAATCTGCGCTGGCACAGCGAGCACTTAGAGTCTCCGAAATCATCGAACTCGTCCTCCTCAACCATGATCCGTCCGTCAGCTGCAACAAAACAGCCCACGATCTCTTTCCTTTCTGTTTTTTCTCTGCCTTTGTTCTTTCCGTTTTTTTTTTTTTTTTTTTTAAATCGCGTTCTGAGAGTGTCGAAAGAAGAAACAAATCTTCAGAGTCGGGAGATAAGCTCTAACAATAAGAGTGTAAGAAGAGCTTGATCTACTCATTGAGTAAGTTTCTGTTATTTTTCTTATACGTATATAAATTTTTTCAAACTTTATTTGCTTTCTTTTGCTTTACACAATTATTTTACGAATTTGTAATAATTTGTTACGTGACAAAATAATGATAATACATATGATATGGTATAATAATATAATTGCAACACCAACATTGAAGAAATGACACAATTTAACAACAAGTTGAGATCAGAATAAAAATAGCGATTGTCTCACTCAGAGATAATCAAATCAGACTTATCAAAGCTCAAAAAGAATTGTTTGTAAAAAACTAAATAATTTTAAATGTTCAAATCTCTCCATATCGCTTGAGATTGTTTATAATCAGTCTATTTATTTTTTAACGATTTTATTATATTATAATTTATGCTGTTTTTAACTTTTTTGTTAATAATATCGTACAAACAATATTATAGCTCTTTATTATTACTCTAAATAAATCAAGCATAGCCTACTTTCCGCCATGGTTAACTCCTTTAGGGCGAATATTACGAAAATGGCACAATATTGTAGTATAGGACTTTTCTTCAGTTTAATCCATTCTACCTACCTACTCGTGAACATTGTGTCAATAATCATCAGACACTCTGTTTATATGTGTAGTATGTATGTATTTATGACTGTATGTATGCATATGCATATTTCGAAAAAAAATGTGTAAAACAAAATTTTTTTATTTTTTAACGTAATTTGAATCTGCAATAAAAAGTACTATGTTATATTTATAAAATTCAACATCCGGCATGTGTAGTTCTTTTCCGGTCGGAATCGGAAGTATCATTATCGAAAATATCATTATCTATGTAAATCTGCCTAATTTCTACGTCAAGAGCGTGAAAGCGATCGGTAACGATTAAAATTTTCTAGTATGTCAAAACGTAATTTTATTTTTATTTTGGTCACAAAGTGCGAAGCATGTGTTGTGTTGAGCTTCGCATTTCTTTTCCGATTTCTTCACAATAAGTAAGTAATTGTCAATACTGCATCGATGCGGATCGATTATAAGTGCAAAGGAGGGGACGTTCTTCAAGGACGTCCGATGAGAGTGTCATCGTAAGAAAGTCTCACCCCAAAAGCAAACCACGGCGTTTTAGTTGAAAAGCGAGACAGGATCCAAGGTTGCCAATATGCATTTTCTACTAATCTAGGAAATCTACTATCGTACATGTGTGTATACATTATCAAAATATGAATACTATAACATCACTAATAAACGGGGTAAAGAGATACAATTATATTCGATCATCGCTATGGCGCATGCATACGTGATTTCTACATAGGTATAATTACAATATTTATTATATATATAGACAGGGTGTTGTAGACTTTGCGTGACAGCCGTTAATGGCAGACACTCCCGTTAATGGCAATTACTTTTCGAGACAAAAATCCTAGTACTAAAATATCGGTAAAACTACAGTAGTTTTTAAATGAGAAGGGTTTAAAGTTGGCAAATCAAAATCAATTGTCCGAAATGCGTGCGCTCAAGTATGAGGTATGTACATCCCCCGTACCGTGAAGATACTCGTACAATGAAAAATAAATATCGTATTTAGGAACATGTTCATTACTGTATAATGTGCCATACGTGATTGATTTGCCACTTTTAAATCCTTTTCATTTAAGAACTACTGCAGCCTCGACATTTTAATACTAGGATTTTCGTCTTGAAATGATCTCAGGAGGCTGTCATTAACGCGAGAGTTACGCCAAGTCTGGGACATCTTGTACATGTAGGTATATCATACAACATATATGTGCTGATGTGTTATTTCGTGCATAATATTTTTATTTTCAAATTTAAAATTTGTTTGTTTGATAGAAGGAGAAAGGAAGAGAAAAGTTTAATTTTATGAAGAAATATATTATATAAAAGGAGAGAAAGAATAAAGTCAAATAGATAGATGTATAATCTAAGAATTAATATATAACATATTTTTTAAAAATAAAAGTAATTAAATTATTATGCATTTAATACTGTGTACAATTTACATACGTAATATAAATATGTAAATTTTAGATATAAACGTATTTCGTATTAAAACAAAAATGGAAGTAGAAATGGTTTTCTACTTCCATTTTCGTTTTAATACGAAATTTTTTTCTTTTATCATAAGTTATTATATATTTTTACCCACGCGAAATAGTTTTCTAATTTAAAAAAGTAAAGGAACAAAAGTACGGTGTTCATTGAAAACATCATTCTGTTTTAATCGTGCTGAAAGTATATTAGAAAATTAAGCGTGTCACATTCCATAGAGCTGACATGAAAGGACAACATAAATGGATTACGCTGCTAATTTTTATGCATGCAAACTTACCTTTTTTTTTATTTTTTATTAGACATTGCCAAACTCTATCATAATTAATATTAATTATTAAAGAAAAGTGTAGATAAAAAAAGTCTAGATAAAAAAAGAATCAACAATAGAAGTAAAATTAAAATTGAATTTTAATTTAGTTTTTTGTCAAAAAATTAATTAAAATTATTATAAGTTAATTATTAACAATTAAGATAAAGGATGAATTTTATATTAATTAATTACACAACAAGAAATGCACTATTTCTGTTTCTATAGTTTCTAAAATGAAAGAGATCTAAAGTGAAGATAAATGAACCTTTTCTAAAACTTTACTTTATTGGTAACACACAGATTCATTGATCCGAAGATAAAGCTTCAGTAATAGAGATGTGATAAATTTTACTTCGGATAGATTTGTAAAAGTTTACAAGATACAAGTATACTAAGCTAACACAGCATTGATTTGGCTATCAAAGAAACGTTGTATTTATTGTTTTTGCATAGAATCATTACGAATATTACGAAAAGAAGCTTCTTTTTCTATTGGATATTAGATTATTGGATAATAGATTATTGGATAAAACGCGTGTGAAGAGTATTTATTATTAATATGTACATTTTTATATTAAGAAAATTACATGTTGTATAAAAATTGTGAAGTGGTAAATTAAAGAACTAGGAGATGTGATATAAAAAAATAAAATTCTATTAATGTACAACACATAACCTGAATAAAACATAAATATTGCAAAGTATATTTAAAAACATTTTTGTAATTCTCGAAAGGGATTGTTCAAGGTATAAGATGTATGTACATCTCACTTCTTTTTCTGTGAATAGACTTATAAAGTATACAATTAATTGTATTTTGCTCACCTCGCCAGCTCACTTTGATGGGACACGTGATTGTCTGATTTTTAATGAGATACGCATTCAGCGCAGACAGGCTTGGGCTTTTTCGTAACGTTCCCTCATCATTTTTCCACACATACGTAATCGCTGTCTGCTCATACGATACTGAAAAATAAAAAAAAAGTGAAATTTATTAATAATTATTTCATAATGTACGTTCAAGACAACACACAATGTATCTTTTTTATCGTTCGCATCCAAGTGTGCTATGTATTTTAATTACTTACTGCTCTCGATTGCAAATGAACACAATGGGTCGTCAAAAGGGAAGATATTAAGATTACCCTGGCAGGATATGATAAGATGACGCCTGTAAAATAATAATGAAGATTTTTTACAAAGAAAAATTTTATTACTGAAGAAGAAAGAAATTAAAAATTTGTCTAACATTGATCAAGATCACTTTATAAAAATACTTTTGCAATAATATTTATTAATTATTTTGTAAAGATACGTATTATTAATAATTTTTTCAAACATTTCATGTTTTAAACGTATTTAGCTTAAGCATGTAAGATATATCAAGTTGTTTCTCAAGTACCGCATGAGATAGTTGACGGTGCCGTTGCGATATATCCGCAGGGCAAAATGAACAGGAATAAGAGGATCCTTGAAATCTCCATGCATTATGAAATACGTGTCTGGTAACCAGATATTATCGTAGTGATGAATTGCATTTAAAAACTCATATTTTGATTTGTTGCTATAACGCAATCGTGGGTCGAACCACTGTTGCTGCAGTAAGAATTCCACCTCGTATTTCTGTGAAAGCAGAAAAAACGTTTATATAATTTTACAATTAGTTATATTTTAACTGATGACTATGAAGTATAGAGAGAGAAATCGTGTGAAATCAAATCATATTGTGGTTCATCAATGGTACAGTAATCTCGTGCAAATTTCGATATTACGGTTTATCAACGATATTGCGATGTAAGACTTGAAAATTTTATTAAAAACAAAATATGCAAAGTATTATTTTTATTAATAAGCTAGCAGGGCCAAATTGACAAAAAATCAAACCTGATCTATGAAATTATTTAGTACTCATTTTGTACTAATAATTTGTACTATCAATAAAAAGCTTGTACCCTATGCTATTTCGGAAAAAAACGTGGCGTTGTTAGGTTATTGTTAGGTTGGCTGCTAGCCAGGATCACATAAAAAAAAAAGAACTTAATTTGTACTAATTTGTATCATTAAAAAATGTTTATACTTATATTGATTCGTCCCTCACAAAATAACCCTCAATTAAATTCAACTCTATTAGACTCAAGAGAAAAATACTCTTTGCCACGAATGAAACTAATCCGTACATATATCCATATATATATTCTCACAGGCAAAACGTTATGTAATATTTGTACCGCTAAAACAAAGTCATGATTTCCAGGGTGTCTACACTACCTGGCAAGTCAAAACCTGGAAAGTCAGAGATTTGTGAGAATTTCCTCTGGAATGAGGAATTTTCCTGGAAATTTTTCAAGTTTTATTTCTAAATTTAAATGTTTTATATCTTTCTGACAAAATTATTTTTTACATTTTTATATCTAATGATAATCGTATGATGATGATAGCAGTGCACAAATTTCTTTGGGTCAAACGATTATTTTTTGACTCAAAGAAACCTTTCTTCGAGCGTAGAAGAATTAACTTTTGAATTATTGATTATTTTGAGCGTGTTTTAATTTTTAAATTTTATGTTTGTGTATTACAGTATCACCGAAGCTTCGTGGCTGACAATGAGCTGAACTCCGCTCGTTGCGCATCGGGTCGGTGAGTCGGAAATCAACTTTTGTTAAATTATATTTTAATTCTACGTAGAATTATTTAAGTTTTATGTTTTTCTGACAAAATTATTTCTTAAATTTTTTATATTTAATAAAAAGCGCGACAAACGTATTCGTCGATACATGAGCATGTAATAAAATAAATTTATTTCAGAGCTACATTCAAGAATTCTTTTAACTGGAGTTTTGATAAAAATTCCTGGAAAATCCTGATATTTCCAGGGATTTACAAATTTTAAGTGAACTCCCTGGTTTCAAATTTTGTACTTTTGCCCCGTTTTTTTTCGAAAACTACTCTCTATTAGATTCACGAGTACAATACCCAAAATTATTAATTTTGCGAAAAGAAATTTTTTTGAAAAGAAATATGTTTTTATAAATACGTATAATTAAATTTATCAAAAAAGTTTAATTCCGCGTATTTCTATAATTTGCAATTTGTCCCTTAATACATTGTCTTTTTTCAATATTACTATTAAGAATTAAACTTTTTTCATTAAATTAAAATGAAAGAAAGGTACATAATTATGTTACCAGACTGGACTCGTCGGGAGAAGCTAAGCTTAATAGCAATACGCTCACGTTTACAGTCAACGTTCCTGAAACAATGAATAAGATTGATTTCACCTGCTACACATGCTGGATCGTCCGATCGATCATGTTGCAATGTTGTTAACATTCGATTTTCCAAGTTAATATATTAAGTATTTTTTTTACGACAATAATAGATTTTTTAATACTTTTAGTAAATAAAAAGAAATATGACTGGGAATTACGGCAAACATATAATAATATCTTGTAATTTTGTGAATATATATTCTATGAAAATTTTGTTTAGTAAATTATTTTATTAGTTATACATATAAATAATGTTGCACGTATTTAACAGATTTTGTACATATAGAAGAAAATTATTTAAAATTATTTATATTTTTCAATGTATATTAAATAATGTATTATATTTTGTATTAAAAAGAATACTAGTATTGCAAATCATAAATCGATCGGTGCAGATATTTTTTATTGTATGGAAATCGTCCAATGCGATTTCTATACAATTATAAATATATAGAGTACAATTTCTTATAAAAATGTGTTAGATTTTTCTGTGCATATATGTGTGTTTGTTTTTATTATACATAAATTAACATAAGCTGATGCTGTTAAGGAAATGTTGAAAGCTTTCTTTGAGCCATGCTGTGCACATGCTGCTATTTACTTGGAAAAAAGCTTGAGGTCGGTGGTCAGGACTCGGACTAGCTTACGATCTTAAAATGGTTATTGTTGCTTACGTATCTCTTTCTCTCTCTCTCTCTCTCTTTTTTCTTTCTGTCTCTTTTTTCTTTCATTTTATTTTTCTCGGAATTTATAAGGTTTCTCTCGTTTTCAAACGTATTTACTCAAAATGCCTCAACCAGTGCTCTAAATGGCGCAGTACGTATTAAAAAAACTAAACATCTAATGAATCTAATCATTAGTCATTGCCATTACCTATAGAAATAGATCGCGAATATTATCAATATATTACCAGAAATTATGTGTATATGTAAATCTATTACTACCAAGAATGTCATATAAAGCTTGTGTAACATATACTTTGGTTCTACATTATTACAAAACAAATAATATAATAGACAAACATATTTCATTCCTCAATGGTAAAGAACTAGGTATTGCATTTTAGGATCAGAGAATAGAGTTATTCTACTATAAAACAGCATACTCTATTTGAAGACTATAGATTTATCTTCGGATATGTCTGTCTCTGGATACAACATCCACATCAATCTATCAAGAAGGACTCGCGAGTCCCAACCAGCGATTCGACTGTTATCACGGGTATAAAACAATTAAGATAGATATGTTTACTGCGACTAAAGTAGAGAGAGTGGAGTTGCTCCGAAAATAGAACGTGATCCCATCAAAATTTCCTAATGGATTTATTTTTAAAACTTACATATATTATATTCCTTGTAAATGGAAAGACTAATTTTATACTTTCGTAATTAGTATTCTTTTATATATATATACATATAAAAGGTGTTCATTAATGGTTGTATCCATTTTTTATCATAGAAGCATGATTTATCGACGGATATGTATTTCTAACATATTATTATATTAAAACTCAGATAGTCAAGTCTGCTGAAAACAGACCTTGTAAAATTTTGATACAAATTTTTGTAGCAAGGTCACCAAAAGGTCACCAAAATCAAGACTAATTTTGTTATACTTGTTATAATAATATCACAACATAGCGGCAGATACATAACAAAATTTGTTGACATAGCATGTCGGCAAAAACTATACAAAGTTTAACAATTTTGGCGGCAAATTGTCGGCAGAAATTAAGCATAGTTTTTGAGACATAACATGACACGAAAGTTTTAGCAAAATGCGAGCCAAGCTTGCGAAAGTAATTTGATAGCAAATTGTCAACAAAAACCAAGCAAAGCTTGTAGACATTTGATAGCAAATCTTTGGCAAAAACCGAGCAAAGCTTACAGATGTAACTTGACCGCAAATTGTGGGCAAAAATAAATTATAAAAATTATTATTTTATAAAAATATAACAAAAGACGAAATAGAAGTTATAAATCAAAAACCAGATGGCAAAGAAACCACAAATTAAAAAGATACCACAAATAGTATATAAGGAGGAGATTTCGGAGACAACGGCATCCTCTCCAAATCTTGCCAATGGCTGATTGAATTAATACGAATAGATATTCAAAGTTAATACAAATTATCAATAGGAGCATATTAAATTACAATTTAAATGACGTAATCGATCAATGGTCGTTTAAATACCGGGTCGATTTTAATGACTCATCTTGCTCAGTCTTTGCCATCAATTTGCAGCCAAATTATGTCGGCAAGTTTCGCTTGGTTTTTGCCGACATTTTGCTGTCAAATTATGTTTATAAGTTTTGTTTGGTTTTTGCCGACGATTTGCTGTAAAAATATGTCTGCAAGCTTTGCTCGATATTTGCCGACAATTTGTTGCCATGTTATATGTACAATCTTTGCTCGGTTTTTGGTGGCAATTTGTTGTCGAATTGTGTCAACAAGTTTTGTCGCCAAAACATAATCTTAATACGGACACATTTGACTTCAATTTGCTAAATATTTTTGATTGAATTTGCTAGCAATTTGTAGGCAAATTGCTGATTTTGCTATCTGGGAAATAACAAATGCGTGCTTCTATGGTAAAATATGGGGACAACCATTAATGAACACTTTGTATATTAAAGAGATATTTTTGAAAGTTTTATAATATTTTATTCGTTAAAACTTTCTCAACGATATTTACACCACACGCGTTATATTTATATCAATCATATAATGTGCGTATAAAATAAACAAATAAAAAAATAATAAAAAAAAGAAAAGACCTAGCAAATCATAGAATACAACTGCCATACAACATAGATATAAAAAAACCATTACATTTACATACATGTTATATAGCAGTTATATCTATGTTTTCTGTATCCGAGTATCGACATGCACGTCACGTCCGATTCATAAATACACCGGTGTCAATTCTCTATAAAAATGTATCATACATTCAATATACAAATAGTAAAGCGAACATTAATAAGTCGATGTATCAAGTATGAAAGTCAAACCATCTTAACTGAAATGTAAATTCGGTGATTGACAATTGAATTATCTCACATCGCATAAAGCCTGTATCAGACTAGAGATTGAAATTAAGAGTGGATTGGAATTTGATTAATTTAAGCAAACCTCACTAAACTCGAAATTGGTTTTCTCTTTTTCGATTGTTTAAATTCCAATCCAAACTCAATCTCAGTCTCTAATCTGATACGGGAATAATACTATCGAATTTAATTTATAGCATTTGTGGCTGATGGAAAAACAAATGGTAAATTGTATCGTATAATAACGATTTATTTATTCAATTTCATGATGATACTTGTTAACGAATATGTATTTGTCTCGTAATATTAAATTAATTAAATAAATAATATATTCACATACAAAAATCACAAGAACTCTTTACAGATTAAATTCGAAATTTAATATATGCTAATAAATATGCAATAATATCCAAACATTCGAAAAACTCAGTTGGGCATTTAGGAAAAATTCTAATATTTTATATGTTATACTTTATATTTTTCAATGTGGAAGTAAAGATAAATCAATCCGAGTCTATTCAATCGATTTTTCTACAAGAAAAAGCAAATAATATCGAAGAATATTGTAATTAATAAACCTAAGAGTAAAATATTGGGAAATGTCTAATGAATGAAAAACAATTTGACGATTGTGCAGGTGAGGGGAAGTCCGCTGCCACAACTAAACATACACATCACAAGTCACAGTCCCACAAATACGAGCTCCTAATACCAACGACGATTGCATCCCTCTTTTCTCTTTAATGTAGAACGTTACACAATTAAACACATCAAGTCCGTTCATTCACATCATCATTCCTTGATCGTTCAACAATGTTTTGTTCAATTTTCTTTGTGTGTATATATGTATAAGAGTATACATATACATGAAATTACTAAAGTGCTTAAATTGTGTGGCAAAAGTTTTAGTTCGATGGTATTGATTGTCGATGCAACTAATATAATTGGCAGTCATAAGACATTGATACTTTAACATTCAAACATTCAACTTCCTGTTCTATCGTATGTAACAAAAGCTATTTTAATACAGATCAACTGTATTAATGTAACTTTTATAACGCACAAATATTTGTAATAATATGGCAGATAATATGAATATTCTCAAATTATGAATATTATATGTATTATGAATTTTATTAAAATATCATATTAGCACAAGAGAACTGTATGACGTGACGTACCTTTTGAATTTCTGCAAGTAGGTCGGGCAACAAAAGAAATCGATATTTTGTCTTTCGCACTGAAACTTATTAGTTTAAGAGATCAAATTTAAACGATAAAATTGGTCCGAATATTTACTTAAAACTATACATTGTGGATTCAAATCCTAATAATAACAAATTTATTATCTACCTTTTCTTGCATTTCATATTTATTTCGCTTATATGAAAAATATACCTTTCGGGTTATTTTCAATCAGAAAAATACAAAAAATTGACTTAAAAAAAATTTCTATTTAGAAATTATTTACATATTAGTTTCCTTAACGTGCCGTTGAATGAACTTCATAAATTGGTTTTTAAGTAATTAAGAATAAACAAAAATTAGTTTTCTAAACGTTTATTATGAATTTTGTTTGTATAGTAATTATAAAAACATTTACCACATCAAGATTTCCTACACCGTGTATAATAAATGAAAGATGGAAAAAAATAACACAATTATTAACGTTCAATAATTTATTTAAAGATGCCGTTTGATTAACAATTTAATATTATTAAATATTTTTCTATTATTAGAATTATTAATACTGGCATATTACTTTATTTTCGGATATTATTTTTTAAACAAAAGATAAAAATAAAACTTAAAATACTTGAATATGAACTAGAAAATGTCTTTCATCAGATGGTATAGCAGTTTTTACAATACTGTTTTGTATTTTGTAATAATTAATGTTTTCGCAATATAATCCAAAAACAGCGTCTGAGAAATTAAACCCCAAAACTGACACAATAAGCAGCAATGGCAGAATTCAAACATGGTCAAATAGGAAAGGAATTATATATAACTGTAAAATAAATTGATAAACTAAATAATAAAATATAGTTTTATTTATTAAATAATAAAGTTTATAAAACTGCAGATGATACAGGGACGTACTTTTCATATAAGTGAAATAAAAATAAAATGTAAAAGGGAAAAAAGTTTGCCATCGTTGGGATTGGAACCTGTAATTTAGAGTTTTAAGTGTGTGTGTGTGTGTGTGTGTGTGTGTGTGTGCGCGCGCGCGCGCGCGCGCGCGTGTGTGTGTGTTTCAACCAATTTTATTGTTTAATACCTTTTGAAATATTAACTGTCTGATCAAACGGCAAAATATTATGCGTCTATTTTTCTATGTGCTCAACTTTTGCAAAAATTTAGTGAAATTGAAGGGTAAACAAGTCATGTGTCATTCCCTTGCAAATGTAATTCAACAAAACAGCAAAATATATATTGTACATATATATGTACATTTCTTTAAAGAATAAAATATGGTGATATATGTAATTTGTTAATGTATAATAATTATATAATTTACGTGCAGTTTTGAATCTCCATTTTTAACATACATAGTCTTAATTATCTTTGCATGCTTCGTACTCCTAATCTTTGCATTATTAGCATTTTTTTATATTATTCACAAAATATTCTGTATTTGCAATTTAAAGTAATACAAATCTAAAAATGTCTTTGAACATTTAAAAACAAATGTGTATATAATTAAATGTTAAAAAAGAAAAAAAACTAGATAAAAAATACAAGAAACAAACTATACAATTTAACTATTACGTCATCTATGTAATAACATTTTTGTTTTGCATATGAATATGTTATTGAAATAAGAATATGTTATGGAAATTGAATGGAATGTTAAAAATGGAAAGATTGTCTCAACCTTATATATTGAGAGAGAGTACAGAAATTTGATTGTATATTATATGAAAATATATGTATTGTGACGTGACGCCTCTTTGGCGCATGTCATAGTATATGTACATACTGCCTGACCGACTTAATTGTAAACCTTCGCGTAAAAGATTGATACACGTCCTATTCAGTATTTAACTCGATCAATTTTATCAACTATTAATAAACAATTAATCTATCATAATCCTAGTAAACTTGAGTGTTTTATAATTTCTAATTAGCAAACTATATATATATATATATATATACACACAATATTGTTTTAATTATACTTTATAGATATGGATTATAAATTCTTATTATATCAAAAAGTTTAATGTTAAATTTAAATAAAAATTTAATAATGAGTAGAAAATAATTAAAAGTTAAAATATCCAATAATGAAAGTCTATATACAATTAAACGTACGTGCGCGCGCACGCGTGTGTGTGTATGTGTGTGTACACATGCGCGCGTGCACAAACACTCGCACATATCATATATATAAATTGACTACATGTGTTTTCTTTCTCTTGTTTAATCTTTATTTGTATATGCTGCTAGGAAACATAATAAAAAAAGAAGATAATTAGAAGAACAATTTCTGCCTTATTAATAGAAAGTAAAGTTTTAAGTAATGACAAAGAATTATATATATAATCTTACATAATAAGGTATAAAACTGTGCATACATATATTAAAATTATACAAAATATTTAAAAAATTTTGGTCAGTCAGATATATAAAATTAAAAACACTTAAAAAAATATTAAACACAAAATTGCTGGGTATTAAATAGATGTAGTTTAATCTTAGATTATTGTCTTCAAGATCAAATGAATCAGCAGATCTTTTTTTTTAAAAATAAAATTTTTTTTTTATTGCATATTTTCGTAGTAGTTAGTGAGGCATTTTTAAAATATTGTTGATGAGTTTTTTCATAAAAAACTTGTTTAGTTACGAGCTTTCAAAGTTAGAATGTTTGACGACGTAGCAATCTGATTACTACTTTCTTAGCAGATAAAATTATCACTCAATGCGCGAGATGGTTTCTAATTCGAAAGTCAAGTTACATGTAGGAAGAGAGACATCAATTCAGCCTGAACTTATCCGTCATTAGCCATAATGCATTGTGAAACGATATGGATTTCTATGATCGAGTCATATTGCATTATGAGTAATGGTTTAATCAGAAATGAAGTACGTAAATATTAATATCTGATACGGGCGTGATTAGGTACATTGTAATACATTTTTGATTTAAAATAAGAAAGGAAGTTGACATTGCTTCGTGTTACAAAGTATTTCAAACATGGAGGATTCTCGCTCTTCTAACACGCCGCGGGAAGACAAAACCCGACAGATATAATCTACCACGTGGTGTTGATCACGTTTCCGATCTGAAATGGTAACGTGGTTAATCGTTTACCGACAAAAATTTGGTGTGGGTTAAGTTATTCTTACGGTGGATCTTACTTCGTTTAAGAAATATATATTTACATTATTAATTTTATTTGTTCATAACTTTAACAAATAACGAACGACAGTTAAAATTTTTTAAAATCTCCTACTCAGGACCGTAACAATATATGTCAAAGTTATTGAAAGTTAGGGTCTTTGTGAGATCGCCTCTCACTAATATGCAATTTTACTCATGAACCCGGATGAGACAGCTTTTAAATCGATCGATATACAGTTGCCAATATTAGAACAATAAAAATCTACACTGGATGATAGAAACCTAATATCCATAAAAATTGAACATATAGACTGGAATTCTTATTGATATAATAACAAAGACCTTTTTTTTGTTGAAAAAAATTTTAACATCTTATAAGTACGAGTTTACATTATAGTTTATTTTTCTAATTATTTTGTAATTATTCTTATTATTTTTTATAAATATGAATGGACATTTTATAAGAGGAAGAAAACATATATGTCCACATATTTTATATATAATTGTATATATTTATGTTTGATTATATATAGACTTTTTATCGGGTGTTTTATATTAGAATAACTTTTTCTCCCTTTCAAATCCCTATATTAATTAATTTTTTAACAGTTAACAAAATTCAATTTGCATGAATTGCACTTCTCACGAATATGAGATTTTTGTGTATTTTACTTGTTTATAATGTGTAAATCGAAAGATACATATTATAATACACACATAAATATTCATCTGCCCTAAGAAAAATTAATTTTCTACGTTTCTTCTATAATTAAATTATATAAATTTATATATATATATATATATATATATATATATATATAAATTTATAATAATTTGTTATCTTTTTCAAGACAGGAAGTTGAGTTGAATAAATCAAGCCGGTACTGAATAAGTCGAGCATACTCATAGTGATTTAAGTAGCTTAAGATATCACGATAATGTTAGATAATTTCCTCTACAGATGACATTGTGTAGTAACAAGAAATAAAAGTTAAAGGACGGACCGCGAAGGTGAGTGCGAAGGTATTGCGACGTGTAGTTGTTATAGTTCTGGTTCTTGTTCTGGGTCTTGGAGTCGTTAGAGATCGATGACTGGTTTGTCAAATCGGTAGTGTCACCAGGCCATCTCATTCCGCAGCAGAAATCAGCATCTGTAACACCCAATAGCCCTTGCGCACGTCGTCTTATCCTCATTTTGTGTATTCTTCATCTATTCTGTTTCTCAATATACGGTTTTCAAAAAACTGCTTTTAGACATATCCTTTGTGTTTTATTGTCACTTGTGACTAGGTCCCTCTCTGTCTGTCTCTCTCTCTCTCTCTCTCTCTCTCTCTCTCTCTTATATATGGTTTACATTTCTGATAATCATTAAAGAAGAAGAGAGTTATAACTCGTTTAATTAAAAGTTATATTTTTAAACCATTCCTTTTATATATTATCAATTAATATATGTGCGATACATTTACCGAGTATGTTGATACAATCGTGTGATATTGTTTATGGGAAACAATGTTCTTAGAAGAATAATGAGATGTTGTGATGAGGTTTTTCCGTGTATGTTTCTATGACACCAAACAACCTTTGCCCACATCCTATCTTTTCTTTAAAAAAAGAAAAGAGAAAAAACAGAGTTTTTGCAATCATAAAACTGATTATAATATTAATTATAACATTGTTTAATTTTTTTTGTTTCAATTTTGTTTGTATTTAGTATCAGATGAAATATATTAAGTGTTTATGTCATCTGCGATTTTAGAGATGCCTCTAATAAGAGAAAAGAGTTATAGATAAAACTTGGTTTTATACAAGTTATATATAACTTACGATAAAAATAGAAATTTTTTTTTTTTGTAAAAATATTCAAAGTTTTTATTTTAAGTTTTTTAAATAAAGTTGTATAATTTTTTTTTTATATATATATATTTGAGCATATTAAGGGCAGATTCCCGTCAAAATCGATGAAAAAATCGAAAAATTTTTTTTTTTGCTTAATTTTTATCTTTATGTTATCGAGAATACGTGGGAGATATTTCGATATATGATGTAGTTCTCGAGATATATGGGATCGGGCGGAGCAGTCTGAAAGCGCTCCGAACTCGCCGAACGCGCTCTCGGCGCGGTTGAGAGAGGAGACCTTTTTCTATACCTGATGGGTGAATCTACGGTAGGTAGTAAGTTTAGTAACTACCTGCCCTTCACCAATCTGTTCAAGAAGCCATTTGACCGGTGTATGAGGCTCTTTCGAGTGACGATTTATTACAAAGGTGCACCGGCGGAAACACACAAAACGACAATGAAAGTTTTAACGCCTGCATTTGGAAACTTGCTCCTAAACACCTTCACTGCGGTGTACAAACAATTGAAATAGCAGCATATATAACTGCTGGTGTTTTCAATGAAGGTTTTTCATCTATTTTGAGAACGATGAATACACTAGGAATTGTCATTAGGAACTACAGCAAAAGCTTCGCCGAGAAAACAGACAACAAACGCATCACCGCACGGGAGCAAGAATTGTTGGAGCTCGCAAAACAAGCAAGAATTGAAAGAATGAGCTTGCAAATTCAAAAGAACATGATCTTCGAAGAAGAAAAAGGGACCCTGTATGGTGCTGGAATAACCGATTAGACGTAAGTTGTCAAAAACTAGCTTTGAATACGATTTTTTACTACATAAAACATTAAACGCGTTTTTCTCGAAACAATGTTTTTCGATGCGCGGTACGCTCTAGAGCTTCGAGGAATGCACCGATTTCAACGTTTCACCGCTCAAATTAAAGCTAATTAAATTTGGGGGGCCTTGACGGAGCGTTTTTTTCGAAAAAATTATTATAAATATTTTTTTGTTAACGTTAAAGCGCAAAAAAAGCATGAAAAAAGAGTATTTGTTTAAATGGCCGCCATTTTGTTTTAAAGGGCTTTTTTAAAAATCGGAAACCGATAGGGCCCCACAAATTTAATTTATTTTAAGAATTTTTTTTGTTTTTTGATTTCAGATCACATGCGGAGGCTGTAGAGGGTACCGCGCGGGTCACTTCGGCTTCTTTAGCCGGAGCTGGAGCCGCCATTTTGAAATATTTTTTTATAAAAAAATTCAGTAAATTACTTCTTTTATATACAAATAAAATCTACAAAAAAGTTATTGCAGAATATTTTATTTTGTATCGAAAAAAAATTCCTGAAATTTAGGCATTTTTTAGGCCTTAGAACGGGAATCTGCCCTTAAGAAACAAATTTTGATATCGTGGAATATCAAAAAGCAAATTTAACTACAGAAATTTTTATAAAAAAGAAAAAACTTTGCTTTTTACTGTAAGTTGTATGTTACATGAAATTGATAGAATTGATTTATTTGTAACTTTGTTTTCGATTGTCGTATACACTTTTAAAAATGTAAGTATCATTACAAAATACATTATCTCTTGCAATATTGATGTCATACAGAGAATTTAGCGTATTGAGGACATTTAGCGGAAAAATCAGTATGTATGTTATCGCATGATTGGTATATATGAAGTCGTTTCAGGATGAAATCTATATAATGCGATCTTTATATAACTGGAGTACTCCCTATTATTTGGATATATTCGGTTTTCTCTCAACCGATAATTTGGTTCATATTTAAACACTCGTATTTAAAATTTTTTGTCACATTTGGACTTGATTATCTACATACTAATCATTTTTATACTAATCATAAAATATCTGTCATATATTTAAACGTAGACTATACATGTAGTTTTCTATATGAGTAGGACAGCAAGCAGTCTGTCAAGTTAACCTCACCTACTTATCGAAATTGCTGTCTAATAAATAGATATAAGCGCATTAAATATACGTGTCACTCTTGATGTTAATAATTAGGTGCATCGTTTCTACGTATTCATACATGTATAAATACAATTGTAAATATTATATCAGCTATCGTCTCTACAATATTCATACGGAATCGCGCGTTAACCCTACGACGCTTCAACCCTATAGAGAATTATTAACTTGACATCGCGAGATGCTAAGATACCATTTATCGTCGCTCGACGATATCATTTGACGTACTATATATCCAATCTTGTATATCTTACTTGATTGTATTTCAATCTAATAAGCTTGCGTCAACATTTCACATCAAGATGCATTTGGAGCACAATTTTCTTCAAGTTTGAATCGACTTGGAGTAGAAACGAAAGAATCGTTTTGAGATTGAGATCTTATCTAATTGTAAGCTATGAAATATCTTTTTCTCCGCGAATGTGGGAGTTTAAATGGGATTTAAATGGGAGTTCTTCTTTTCTTAAGTGTTAAATTGCGCCTTGAACTTTTACAACGCACTTTCATTTATACTTTTTTTGCCCATTTTTCCCATGTCATATTTTTGAAAATATGTCGATTTACAAGAAGTACTCTTACGACGAGGGGTGAGCAGTGAGCTGTGGTTGTGTGGCGCTATGTGGTGGTAGCGGTGCCGATGATGTATCGAGGTGCTCTGGATGATCGAGGATCATTTGGATATAGAGGTGAAGGGTGTTGTTGCCTTGACCTTGGCAGTGGGATGGGAGTGTACCTTGGACCGGCGGCAGAAGCCGCTTGTCATAACGGGTCGACTGCAGCAGGTTGTCCAAAATCTCCTTGTCCGATTTTCCCTCCTCGAAGCTGCAACACAATGTATTATAGGTATATCCGAAAAGATACCAGTTTACGGTACATATAATGGTTTTTCCGTAAACTTCTAGCAGATAATCTTCTTTGCCTCGATATACCTTAAATCGTTTCGTTCTATTACGGCAAAATGGAAAAGGAATATATTACATTTTTTTTTTTAAGAAAACTAATATGTTCATTGTTTGAAAATTAATAAAGAAGATGAGATAATTTCGTGGGATTTATGTTAAAGCATCTTGAATTAATGTTAATTGACGTTAACTTTGTTGTTGATAAGTTGAAAGGTGTTAAGGATGTATTGGACATACAGTCCTTGCATAATAAATTAAATTTGGAAATGTGTTGGAAATATTAACACTTTAAACAAACTATATGCGTATGAAAGTTGTATAAATAAGATTATATTTAAGACATATTTTTATAGTTTATATTTATTCTATTTTAAAATTATTAAAAATTAAATTATTTTTTACAACATTAACAAAAATCTCAATTTTTTGTGTAAGTATATTAAATATTCAAGATGATTTAGACAAAGATTTATTGTAATTGTTTGCTTAGTTATTTTAATAACTAAGCAAACAATTACAATAAATAAATAAGTAAATAAGTACAATAAGTAAATAAATAAATAAATTTTGTTTATTTTACAAAACGAATCCCTGCATTGCAATGAAACTTTACATAAATCATCTTGAATATTTTAAGTACTCGAATAAAAAAGTTTTAGATTTTTAGATTATATCTTATGTCATTATTTTATTATTAATTCTATTTTTATTAGATATCATGTCAACTTCTTATTAAAATAATTCTTTATTACAGATAGAAAACACATTGTCGTCAAATTTTTTTTACTTCTTTCAAATACAATATATTGTAAAACTATCTGTAATTTTTTCATAATTTTCTTAATGTTTCGAGAAATATTCTATACATGCTTAAAAATAACTGAACTGTCATTATATATTATAATATAAAGGTTTTATTAAATTTTATTTTAAATTATTAAAATTTTAATAATCAAGATTATATTGAATTTAAATACAGGGGCAAAAGTTTGTTTACATTATCCAGAATACTTTCACAAAAATAATAATAATAGTAATAATAGTAATAATAATAATAATAATAATAATAATAATAATAATTATTATTATTATATTTTTTTGTGGTTAATAAGGTTATATTTGTGCAATAATAATGAAAATAATAATTTTTTAAATGTTTATCACATTTTGTTAATAAGATTATGAATGAGAAATTTATGTATTGACACTTTGTATATCTTAAGGACATCCATTTTGAGAGATATTTCTTTTAGATATCATTTTCGTGATATTTTTCTGCTTTCGAAGAAAAACGATGCATTAGACAACATTAAGATATTATTATATGATTTTTCTCTCCAAATTATCAGGTTCCAAAATATATCTTTTAGAAATATTTTATAACATATTGTTGAGTGGGCATCTTTGCGTCCACTGGACGTTCGCGGCAACTAAAACTACCATTAAAATTTATAAAATCACTAAATATTTTTACAAAACTTGCATCACCATGTATCTAACAGTTTAAATATATTTTTGTTTAATTTGGAAACAGACTTTTTTCGGATCCATCAAAGTAAGATATTCCCTGTAAGTTGCATTCATTCTTTTAAATAAAATTTATGTTGTATTTATATAAAATGTGTGTATATATTCATTTGAAATATATGAATACATATTATGTCATATTCGTTTCAAACGTATCTACATAATTCAATAGAAACGATGCCACTTTCTAAAGCATAATACAAAACTGCATCTAATTTCACCTATAAGACGCTATCAAAGAACTTTATCATTAATCTACTTTTACTAATACATTCGATGCAATAATACAATCGAAACATTCGTGATATTGATTCCTTTTCTATCACCAATCTTAATGATGTAATTAAAACATACTGACAATTCTATTTTCCATCTATAAAATCCTAAATTACATGTTTCTACATGCAGAAAAGTCCTATTAAAATCATTTCTATATCACTCTCTTCAACTAATATGCGTAATAGAGTAATAGATGTACTTGTCAAGTGATGAATTATAGATATTTATAAAAGCGCTTTAAAATGAGGAAGGACAAAGTATATTTGAACCGACCATATCATTGCAATATCCTATTATATTATTAGGTATCGATCGCGTAGCTAATCGATAACTATCAGTGACATTTGAAAGTATTAATTTAAATCAGTATAAAATAATAAATAAAGTAGGATAATTTTACGACAGTAAAATAGTAAAAGACAATAAATTATACTTTTTTCCTAGTAAATATTAAATATTTAATAGTAATATCAATGTTACAATTTTACACTCAATATAAATGTAATATAACTTATATTGTAGATAACAGTTACATTGTTGAGTTACGTGTAAAGTTATAATATTGATGTTGTATTATTTTTTAGTTGGTGTTTATTGGGTTCAAATTTATACAATACTATACTAGAATAAGATTTTCATTTATTATTCCGTAATTTTGAAGCTTAATAAAACATAAAATTTACTCGGGTGAGCATCGGTCATTGCCAATAATACTAGCTTCCTCTTTAAAAAGTGCGAAACAGTGGATGTTCTACGATCTACGACAGTACAATTGGATTTAGCTTCTCGATTCATCATTCACTACCGTTCTCTCTCTCTCTTTCTCTCTCATTCGTAATATACGTATTTTTCCTCTGTTAAACTTGTCCCGGTTTTATGAAATACAGTCTATTGCGGACATAGCGGATAATCGAGAAGCCAAGATACAATTCGTACACATGGTGATTATTTTGTTGTGTGCTATACGTACATGTCTTCGGCATGAGCGAGAGTGACGAGAGTAAAGGCTAGTGTGAGGATACAAAGGGAGGTGAAGATGAGGGAACTCGCGAAGGAGGTGAGAGACAGTGAGAGGATGGACGAGAGGCGGCCGCCACCACCTGCATACCGCCCTAACGCCACCCAACCCATTCTATGTCATCTGAAACAGAAAAAAGTAGTACCTTGACATTAAAAGGTATCTTGACTATTAATAAAAATTTGTTTGATTCATATTTCTTTTTTTTCTCTTATGAAAATAAAAAGACTTATCATCCGAAATTGAAACGGGCACAGTTTTTATAATAAAATTTTTGGCCATACAGATTTATTATCTCGCGTGATTAATTAAAAGAAATTAAACCAGCTTCAGAACAAAACTGGGTGTTTGGGCATCTCATGATGCCCCTCATAAAAATTCTATAATATTTTAAATCACATTTTATAATGCTATTAATGTTATGGTATAGGACGCAATGAATATGTTGGAACAAACATATCTAAAAGCATTAAAAAACTTGCACATAAAATTATCACAAATCTAAAAAAATAAAATAAAATAAAATGCACACAATGTACTATTATCATGCATATAAATTATAAAATATATATAAAATGCATTTTTATGAGACGTTATAACATCATTATTGTTTTTTAAACAATATTATTTAATTTCTTTTTAAATAATTCGATTCGCTAGTTGCTCTGCACATAAAGTTACTGTAATAGAACTCTTGAGTTGAAAACTTTTATTAAAAAATCTTAAAAGTATTATTCAAGGCTTGGTTATGTAATTCCGGTATGTACGACGCACCGTTCGAAAACTTAATTTATTTATTACATATGTTTAGGAAAATGAGTTATACCAATAAAAACTTCATACTGTCTATTAATAAAAAAAAATTAGAAATACGAAATATTTATCTCCTTACATTTTTGGAAGAGAAGTTTAAAAAACTCTTGTATTTTTGCCGTATTATCAAAAGTGGTGGGATTTATAGTCACTCATAAGTGGACCAATCAAATTGAACAAAAAATACCTTAGGTTGTGTATGTTACTCTATCCTTTACACTTTCTACAGAGAGAGAGAGAGAGAGAGAGAGAGAGAGAGAGAGAGAGAGAGAGAGAGAGATCATTTTACGTAAATTGTAATACATTGCTGCGCTAATGTAGAGGTATATAACAGATTGCAAACAAGTTAACTCCTTCTATTTTTTTGGGGGGCATTTGCGGCGTAAATATCGGAGTTACAAGTTAATAAATTGATTTTTGCAAAAACGACAAAGTTTTGTAAAAAATATAATAGTTTTTTACTTCTTTGTCTGAGATTTTTTTTTATTGGAAAAGGGGAAAAATTGAAAAGTTGGAACTTTATTTAATTGTAAGTTGGATAAGAGAGAAACTTATTGCAAATATCTCTACAAATGTTGAGTTAATTGAATAAAAACTAACTAGATGAGTTGGTGTAACAACAGTTTTTAAAAAATTATAAAAAAGGATCAATTTTTAAAATCTAAAATTGTAAATTCCTTAAAAGTAAAAAGTGCAAAAAATATATGTATTTTACAATGGATAGAATATTTTTGCTCCTGTTAAACAAATTGCTGCACAGTGTCGGTTAGAAGCATTATAACAGTGACACATTGACATCATTGTGCAAGAGAAAAGAAAAGAAAATATCGCGAATGGTAGAGTGGGTAGCGGCAGTCAGACCGGCGGGCGTCCACGCTGATATAACACTACCAGCGTACAGCTGATGCCATCCGATCAATACGAAGCGTTGCGGCATGGAACGTTATAGAGAGTACGTCATATGGCTTAACCTGTTCCATTCTGAGAGCCATTCCGTAAGCGATTCATTTTCATGCCACGTTTTTCTCATGTTTCACCTTTTATGTGATCTCACAAATCTCAGCCCATGTCCCGTCTTTGTTTTTTAAATCAACCAGCACTCCGTTGCGTCGCGTTGCGTCGCGCCGCGTCTCTCGCAGTCGTTGATAAAATACATATAAAAACACACACACACGTACACACACACACACACACACACACACTCGCGCATACACGCGTGTTCTCAAAGCTCTTAACATATTTACAAAATTGTGGAAGATTGATAAACGAGATAGTTTTATGACTTTTTTTATAATAATATTTTAAAATTAATTAATATAAAGTTACAAAGTTAATATTTTCTATATTTTCCCTGATCTAGTATTATGAATTCAGAAAAATAAAATCGTAATAAAAAACTAGGCTTTTTTTTTCTATTTTTAAAAATTATACAGAAAAGATGGCTGTAATAATGAAGAATTATGATTCTTCTTTATCACAGCCATCTTTGATTTTTCGAAAAAATAAAATTAAAGAAAAAATTTTGCTCTTTCCATTTCTTTTTGAAAAATACGGGAAAATGACTGTAACCGTAACAGAGAACTTTATTGATGATTTACTTACTTATTACAACTTTTAAATGTGACAGATATTTTAAAACCATTGACGTAGAAGACAATAAAGGTGACATTATCTTTAAAAGAACATTTTTAAAAAACTAAGAATAAGAAAAAACTAGAAAAACTTGATTACCCCGATCGATTATACAAATATTTTGGCAATGAGTTACTTGACTTGTGCTAGTTACTAATGTCTGTCAGTTGGACAGATTTTATGTTGGAACGATTAACGTTGCCAAAGAAAGAACTTGACCGAAGTTGTCAAGCAACGGTTGCAGGGATTTTATGCGAATGAGAGGAATTGAGTTCGCCGACGCTACTTAATCACATCGTGGCACGCGCTACATCAGCAAAATGGTATGAGAAATCACGCGAAGTCGTAAGCGGGATAAGAAATAGGTGAGGGGCAAGGTTGTGCATGGATATGATGTGGTATAATCTTAAAAGCGAAATGAAAATTGAAGAAAACGATGTTAGTGAAACAAGTAAAAGATGTCAAAGACAATTTTAAATTAAGAATATAATTGTGAAAAAATATATAATTCTAAATAATAAAAATAAATAAATGCAAATTAAAAATTTTATTACAATAAAAAGGAAAAAAATATCAAGTATTGTCAAACGTGTTGCTTTACTTGTAACAATTGCACAACGGGTCACTATATCTTACCAAACTTTCTGGAATTATATATTTCTGGAAATATATATTTTGTAAAATGATCAGCAGTGAATAAGTCAGCAATAAAAGCAAACATTAAAGCGTTACTCAAAGGGATTAATGTATTTTTGCCCAAGATAAAAATAGTAACAATAATATATACTCGTAATTTATAATGGTGCACTATTATACATATATGTATAGAAATAATGTACATACATATGTATATAAATATATATTAATATACCTTAATGTGAGATATGTAACTGGCCGTAATGGACGAGGCAGGCTTTCGTTATTCGTTGTGTAGGTCTGTCCCTTCAACTTTTACGAGCACTCATTCTCGCGCACGACCTTTTTCATCCATTTTTATAATGAAAATTCTTTAGTGTATCATCGTCATCTCAGCACAGGCAAATTGTCACCACCTAAAAACAGTAAGCAATAATGATATAATTATATGATAAAAATCGTGCATGGAGAAAACTTTGTGCATTCAAAGAGCAAAGTTGTGTTTTTCAATTCCTCATTGAGATAATAACGCATAAACGTAAATATTTTACTTAAAAGAAAAATATAATGAAGAGCAAGAAAGAGAGAGGGAGAAGAGGGATTGTATATACACATTCGCATTTATAAAGATTAAATTGATATATATATATATATATTTTAAGAAAATCTATCAAGTTTTCTAAATTATATCACTGCAAATTTTATTAGAGTAAATGATTAGAGTAATGATGTTAAAATTGGAAAGTGATGATAGAGTAAAACTAATAATTGACATATATGGTAAATAAAAATGTCAGTTGTAAATTTAAGTCAGCTTGATTTTGACGTTTTTTTTTTTATTATCGTCGTTCATTAATTTATTAAATGTTTGATTTTTTTCTTTGATAAGTTATTAATAAAACAAGTGTTAGTTAATGATTTCTTATATTTTTTATTATTTTAATTCATAATTTCGTTAATTTTAAAAGTGGTATGATTCAAAAGATCCACAGATATGATTTAGGAACCGATTATCTAAATTGTATTTTTTGCAACATGTTACAAAAAGATAAGTTTATAATAAAGTCATTTGTTATTAGTGAAACGTTGTACTAATACTAGAAACTTGAAACGTTAAGTTACAATTTCAAACATTTATTTGCATACAACTCACAATCAGTATTACATAGGAAGCATTAGGTTGTACTAATGAATAATCCAAAATTTTCGGTTTTTAAGGTATCTTTTAAAAAAAGTATATAAATATAATACAAATTTTTCCATCAAAGTATATTCGTCATTGCTTTCTCTAATTTGAAGCCATCGGCAGTCTTTCGTCTTTCGGGCAGCTTATCTCAGAAAAATACTGTGTCTTTGATAAAGTCATGATAAAGTCATCGAGCCATTTTCGGATCTTATTCACTGATTAGAAGTGCGTATTGAATGAGGAGATGTGTTGTATCGACTGGAACAAGTGGTAATTCAAAGAAATTCTATCTAGTGAATATGTCAGGTGTAACGAGACGTTCTAGCCAAGATACATTACGATGTCTTTTGTCTTAAAAGCAATTTAGTCTGAAGTTGTCATGCAGCAAATTTAGAATGTTCTCCTTTGCCAACACATGGTCGTTCCAATTTCTGATTCAAGTAGTTTAATTGACGTTGGCACAAGTCTGTAGTAACTGTTTCATTTGATTCCAACAGCTCATAATAAATTATACACTTAGGGTGCGTTGATTCTCCATTCGAGTGTTCCCAGGTATTATTTTATTCTCGTTTAACAATAAGGCTAAAATGATACTTGAGGGTCACTCGAATGAGGAATCTAAATGCACCCTTGATCAGGTCCTTTTAAGGCTCTCCAAAGCGTTGTTTGTCCACCAAATTGATCAGTCGAAAGTCACTATTTTTAAATTGTGCTTGAGCTTAAACCATAATTATGTATACATCGTCTGCACACGTTACAACCTCCTCTGAGAAAAAAATTAATCAAATTGCATGCTTTTGTAGTATTTTTTTTCCTGTTGAAATTCGTAAAAAATGCGGTGTTGAATAAACACCTTATCTATTGCCATTTTTGACACTATTAAATATCATACTTTTTAAGATTATGTTAGGTCTTCCCTCAAATTAAGTGCCATTTTTAATAGCTACGTGTTAACATTATCTAACTTTAAAAGAACGGGAATACTAATTAATTTTAAATTACTTTTTTTAATGTTTAAAAGATTTGAATTATTAGTATACCTAATGAAATAAAAATTACTTTTATATACAAGGATTAATAGTATTTAAAATATGTATTTAAAATAAAATAAAGTAGTTATTTAGTATTTATTATTTCAGATAACTTTTTATGACTTTTTTGTTTTTCATTTTATATTTTAAATAAGTTTCTAAAATCTATTTTATACCTTTTATTTTAAATAAGTATCAGTTATTTTATTAATCACTGTTATATAAACATGTAAACACACGCACACACACACACACACACACACACACACACACACATACACACACAAGTGGTACGTATTCGGCAATTTTCTTCTACTATTAAAAGAGGATAGAGGAATAAGGGAAAAAGTGAAAAATAAAGAAATTTCTTACTTTCAGTGTATTAAAAATGTTTTTTTGACATTTTTATGACTTATAGCTTTTTATGACATTAGTTGTTAGTACTCTACGATTCCCCTACTATCTCACAAACGCACATCCGTTTTTTTCCCTCAAATTACATTTGTTTTATATACCCGATAAACTTCTATCTATAGAGTGATTAGTAAAGTTTTATAGCTAGTGATGATAAGAATTGTGATGCATTAATATTTATCGCGAGTTATTGTATAAAAACAAAATGAGATATTCCATCTTCCTTTTCCTTTCTCTACATATAAAACGCCATAATAGCAATAAAAATTGTATTCCAATATTGATATTCTAACATTACATATGTAATAAGTATACGCGAGAGAAATATTGAGGAAATTCAAAAATATTTCTATGAATATGATGTGATAATTAGACAAATAATTTTATTTCCTGAAATAAATAAGACTAGGGTAAATTAACCGAGAAAATTAAATTATATACTTGGGAATTAGCACAATAATCTCGTGGCTACCGAAGGACGCAAGTCCGTTAACGTGACCCTGGCTTGTCTGACTATTCTGTGTGTGTGTGTGTGTGTGTGTGTGTGTGTGTGTGTGTGTGTGTGTTTCGTAATGCCATCGATAACGTGCGCTCTCTTATCGATCCTTAAGTTTTATACTGCGCCTGTAGCGGCCACTTTACATTTTCTTACAGAAATAATGAACATATACGTGCATGTGATTATTTATATCGATAAGACTAGAGAAGAAGATGATATTTATATCAACCTTTTGACATATAATTGGTGGCTATAGTCTATAATAATAATGCAAAAGAAATTCAATTAGAAGAGAAACTGAAATTGCAGATGTGCATACTTTTATTTAGAAAATATTATCTAATAAACGATTAACAATAACGCAATCTTAATGTTATAAATTCATACTTAACAATGTAATTGTTACGTACACGTGTTATATTACATTTATATTGTTGAGTATGAAGTTACAACATTGATGCCATATTAATTACTAAGTGTTTATTTATAACATTGTGAAATATACAGATGAGTACGTAGAATAAGAAATTTTAGATTATTTTTAAAATATTATTTGATCTTACTTTCGCAGAAATATGAGAGAAACGTATTACTTGTATATAGCGATGTGCTCGGGATATATATGTGATTTCAACAGCGGTATTACCGTTTTCATAAATCACTTATTAATCTGCTCGATCGCTGACCAAGATTGACGGTATGAGGATGAGAAAAAAATCATGTGAGAACGAATGCACATGTCTTACTTTAGTATCTACAAGAATAGATAAGCTCTTTTTTTCAGTATTTCTCTTTAGTTCGAAATTCCTACAAATATCTGTTTCTTTATAATTTTCCGTAATTTATACGTATTAATAATATATGCGTATATAATTAAATCTTTTACATATGATTTATAATGATATATATCGCACGTTAAAGTCATAATTACACCGTTTGATTTTGTGAATAATTATTTAAAGATAATAAATATAATTATACCAAATTGAAATATCAATGTTTTATTATTTCCATCTCTCTTTATATGTGCACAAAGGAATAGGTGTTTTTAAAGAGAAAACAATTATTGTTCAATAAAATATTACTATTTTCTAAAAAAAAAAGAAAAAAGCTATTTACGCGAGTGCAAATAAATTACTTCTATTCACATGTGAATTATCCTTAATGTATATTTAATAATCGATTATCAATGTAGAGAAGACAGGAAGAAAAAACAATTTTATCTATTGTTTAAATTGATAAGTAAAATTGATGGCTAAACCATCTACTTTCCTTCTTTTTGTAACTGTCACTTTTACTGTAATCTTTGGCCATGCGCTATTTTGAATGTGGCCGACACAACTAATAAGATATTTGTAGATTAGTCATTTGGGTGTATTAAGTGTACAAATTAGTGCTTTCTCATTCGGTATCTCATAACTCCATTTTCAAAATATTTTCTCCAAAATATTTTCTCGCCTTTTTGTGGTGTGCAAATGCGAATCTCTATGTTTACCTAAAGCCCTGTATACTTTGACGAAACAAACGACTTGTATTACTTGACAAAACATCAATAAACACAATAAGCAAAAAGCAACATTTAAAGTACTGCATTTTGCTCACATTTTATGAAAAAGTAATGCTATTGAAGCTACGGAAAGGATTTATTTTGCTCTAGATGAAGGTGCTGGTTGTTCATAAAATGTGCAAAAATGGTATAAGAGGTTTTAAAGTAGAGATTTTATTTTGCAGCACGATAACATTTGACCACATACTGCGAAGAAGATGAAAGATATCATCTATATACTTTAGACTGGGAAATTCTTCTTCAACTCTACGATTTTTTCAACCCCCTCATCGAATTATCCGTTCCTTAATATCATTTAACTGATATACATTTTAAGATAGTGGTAGAGGTTCGAAAAAAGTCTTAAAAATTTTATCGCGCATATCAAAATTGTCGAGTTTTTTGTGAGAGTTTTGTCAGCTGTTTGATAGATCTCTGGCGGAAAAATTCTACAAAATTTTACACAAATTTCAGAAATGCTACAAAAATTTATTTAAAAAATGCTATAATTGGAACGCTTTCAATATTTTATTAATATAATTTTAATTATTAAATACATATTTTTATGGAAAAATAAATTATATCTACAAATTTTTATTTTTAGTAGAACTTTGTACTTATTCTGAAAGGGGGAGAAATTTTTTCCTCCAAGATGAAACAACGTCATAGAAAATAATAAAAATTATTTCAAACATTAAATCTTTATTTGATTTTTTGAGAAAATGCTTTAATTTTTATGAAAAAAGCTATCGAATTAATTTACATCTAATAATTCGTAAGAACAATTTAATAATGTAATATATATCGCAAAAATGAATATTAAGAAAGAAGTGCTGAAATCGTATACAAAAAGAATGATTTTGTTGAAATATTTAAAAATTTAGCTAGACATAAATTTATCTCTCAAAATAATTATATTAGACACTATAGCCGATTGCTAAAATGTTAAAACTTTTTATGACATTATTATCATGTTGAGGATATATAATTATCTTGTCTTATATAATTATTTTCAAATCTGTATTTAGTTATATATTTCAGCATACTAACTTCCATTGTTTTTTTTTCAATTATATTTATTTTGTATAATTGTAGGGAGTCTTTTTTCATACTTTTTAAAAATCTACTTACGTAATTTTGTGTCACACCGTTGTATTCTTTAATTTTTATTTTTTCCGATCGGGATTCTTTATTTAAGCTTCACTTTAAAATCATCGAAAAAATGAAAAATTATATCGAAATTTATCGAATTAAAACTGCTTTATTTTTGTCGCGATAAAATGTGGCAATTGTTTAAAACGTGAATCAAAGTTAATTTCAAAATAAACTACAGTTATCAAACTTCTTGCACATAAAAGTGTTTTAATCGATGCTGTCAAAATTGTCATAAAAAAAAGTAAGCACCTCTTCACATTTTTACATCTAATAACAGATGTAATTACAGATATACAATAGGAATAGATAAAATATTTATAAAATCATATTCAATAAAGAATGAAAAAAGTAGAAGGCATAAAGTGATATAAATAAAGTGATACAAATAAATAAGCAATTTATACCCTTCTTCCTCACGTTTTATCAAAACCAGATAGGTTGTTGTTTGGATGTTTGCCGTTTTAAAAAATGGGTCGCGTTTTATACAGATCTGGAAAACTTTAATGTAGAGCATTATATTTATTATTTAAAAAATATATACTCTTTGAACGCAAAAAAATAGATACATATGCGTGATATTGACTTCTACTTCACTATGACGTAATTTTCTTACCACCTAGGGTGAAGGTTGCAGTAAAAGTAAAGTTATGGTTGCGTAATAAGTTTCAATAGCACTGATTGCTGCCTTCCACATCACTTCAACATTATACCATGTACGTAACCTTCTAATCGCAATAATAGTATATACGTATGTTTCGAGGGCGCGATATTTCGTTATATTTTTTTCTATACTTACAAGGAGAGGCCGCCAGCTGGAAAATGCAAATTATGATTAGACCTTAATAGCGTGAAAGGTCTCACCTATTATACATGAGTACATATGTAAAATATTAGATGTAAATAGTCAGCCATTCAATAGTAATTAACAATAAACGATTTTAGTGTCTTGTATAGGTGTTGTAAGACGTCCATAGTAGTTACCAAGTTACCGACCCGATACCGCTCGAATCCAGATATTACTATTTTTTATTTTTAATAAATTAGAAAATATTTTTTATTTTATTTAAATGCGAAAAGTTATTAAAAAATAATGCATTTTTAAATGGTCAATATTATTCTATTTTCTATATAATCGATTTTTATTTCATAATATAAATTTTGGGATGAAAATGATTGCAAAGACATAAACAGATACATTTTTGACAAATTCGACATTGTATAAAAGATAATTTTAAGGAAAAAAAAAATCTGGAAAAATCTGGAAATCTGAAAAAAAGCATTAGATAAATGTATGTATTTTGAGTAAATTTTTTGTTTATTTTCTTCATCTATTTTTGTTTACCTTCTGCTTTTTTCCTCTTTCTACCTTTTCTCTTAACTTTGCTTTTTTAAAGAATTGTCGAAATCGAAATGTGAATGCAGTCAACTACCTTTTATTTTGTCTTCCAATTTGCCAAAAATGTCTTTGTTTTCTTTGTTTTTACCATAATTTTCATCCCAAAATTTGTATTATGAAATAAAAAATGAGATAAAAATATAATTTTGTAAAACATAAATTAAGATTTACTATTTTTAAATGTGTTAATTTTTTTATGCTGTTTCACATTTAAATAAAGTAAAAAAATATTTATGTTTTTATTTAAAAAAAAAGATAGCATCAAAATTCCAATTTGGATCCTACTGATATTTAAAGAAAGAAAAGAAATATTTAAAGGAAGGATACTAACTAAATTGTTTATTGTTAATTAATATTTAATAGCGAGCCATCTACACTTCATATTTCACATGCGTATTCACGAGATGTTTCTATTACAAGTTATTAAGGTGTGATTATGATTTGCGATTCACAGCTGGCGGCTTCTCCTTATTGTTAATAAATGTATTAAAATATTGAAAATTTTGAGTTAGAGTATTAATGCTCAGAGGAGTATAAATTTAAATACACTATTTACAATAGCCATGTGCATGAAATAGTACACTCAAAGAAAAAAATTGTACTAGCAAGTATAAATTTGCGAACAAATAGTATCTCAACTATATTATAAAATTACAATACTTAATAACAAAATGATCTAAGAAAATACAGTAATATATTAAGCATTTGTAGTAAATCGCTGAATAAATTATAGAAAAATAATGACGCAAATGTAGGTGACGGAAAAATTGAATCGCCTGAGATTCGAAATTAGGGATCCTTTATTCTCACTTTTGGCACTTAACGTTCCCTGCTACATACATTAATGCTACATACACTTCACTGCTCGTAGTTATTTCGATCGTATACTTAATCGATCGTACGTGAAAATAAAAGATTATTAAAACTATAAAATAGTATATTGAACTATGTACATTAAACTATGTATTTTTTTTATTTTGGAATATGTTCTGTTATTTTAAATGTAAAGTTTTTAATTATACACTTTTTAATTAAAAAGCGTATAATTAAATCTTTGATTTTATTGACCTCGATAATTTTTATATACTTTTATATAAATAATACAGACGAGTGAAGAGTTAAAAATAAAAACACTCAAAAAAGTTAATTTTTCTTAATATTCTGGGGTCAATGTACTCCTCTCTCTCTCTCTCTCTCTCTCTCTCTCTCTCTCTCTCTCTCTCTCTCTCTCTCTCTCTGTAAGATAATAAAACATTTTTAAATAAAATATTAAAAAATGAGATATTTTTGAATTTTGGAATAATTTTTAGTTACAGATAATTATCTTTCAAATTTTCAATATCTAATTGTGTTAATTATTGAGAAAATATTACTTTTTTAATTTTATTATAATGTATTTTTTCACATATAAGTTGAAAGTTTTAATCTTATTCGAAAAATGCATGCATCATCAATAAAATCACTCCTATGCGAAACAGACTACATTTCGTCATGACCATGACACAGTAGTGTCTTTTCGTGCCAGCCGACGTGTGTAACCAAGAGATCTGAGGCTTAACCTTTTAGTTTATTGCGACAAATATTTCGTATATATGATATCATATGGCATGTTTTTACTTTTACCGATTTTGTTAATGTAAAAGTTAATATTTTTATATGAGTAAACATTATTGCGTACAAAATTTTTTTCAAAAAAATCGTGGAATAAATTGTAAACCAACCATTAATAAAATTATAAATTGATTAGTAATGCAATTTAATAATTATTTTATTTTGTTTTTTTTACAAAAAGATAAAACAAAAAATTGTAGAATGTTATAACTCTGAGTTCTTGAATTATAAACAATATATAATAGAATATATATAAAAAATTTTGAGTACATACACACACACACACACACATACACACACACAGAAATATGTTTGTTATTAAAAAATTGTCTTACATATTACATATAAACTTACAATCAAATTTTATTTAGAGTAATATAATCTAATTTAATTTTTGTTATATATAATATATATTAATTTTTAATAATACTAAATTAATAAAATATTAAAATATTAAATAATAATAATATGAAATTTCAATGTTAATATTTTATTATATAGATTTATATTTGTCAACAATTTTAGAATAATTTGAGGACAACTAATAAAGGTCTTTGGTTTTTGCTATCATTTCAATGTTTTCCGCGTCAAAATACTTTCAAATACTATTTTTATATGTTAAAATTTTATTAAAATCTCTCTCTTTTTAAAGATGTTTTTGAATTATAAAACCTAGATTCTATTTTTACTTAAAAATTGGACAGTACATGAATAATGATCGCGTGTGCCAATGCGGAATACACAATGTGGCATAGACTTTTTCGTTCTAAGGCTACGGTCGTAAAAGCGGTAAGTGTAGCATCGACTCGGGGTAGTAACTGTGTATTGAGCTATCGCAAGTAGTAATGCCGCGCATCAAGGTCAGCCGGTCTGTCTGACTCAGTCGCGGTCGCTTTCACTCGAGAATAAGTGACCTTACAACTCGCGGCACAAAGAAATGATACGTTTTTTTTTCCGCTATCACGGTTAATCGCACGATGAGCAACAAGAATTTTATCTCACACTTGAATGAAATATTGAAATATGAAGTATGAAATATTTTATCATTGATATTCTTCAAAATTTTTTTGTTTTGCAAATTTTATATGGAAATATGCTTTTTATAATAATAGAATGTATAATAAGTGTGAAGTTTCACAGATCTTAGTTCCGTCATTGTATCGCATTCGGCACTATTTATGTCGAGGGATTATTTACAATCAGTCTCGTTAGATGCAAATTATCATGTTGCATTTTGAGATTGCGCAAATTCAAATCACGAACGTATAAATATATGACATAGATTGTTCTATTTCACATTTGTCTTATACACGTGCGCGCGCGCTCCAGAGAGGGAGAGAGAGAGAGATTTGAAAGTAAAACTTCTTAATAAGAATTAAATTTATGATAAAGCTGTAAAACAATTGTCTGTACCACACTAAATTCTTTCAAATAATTCGCTTATTGATATAAGAAATTAATTTAAAACGTTAAATAATAAAATAAATCTTTTTTCAAATTTAAGTGACAAGAAGCGATTATTTTTTCATGTTAATCTTTATATAATTTTTTTATGCAATAAAGCTTTATGATTTATGCTTGCTTTTATAATAATAAAGCAAAGAAAGTTAATCTCAGAAAAATACAAATATAGAGTGAAAGAAAAGATATTGTGATTTTTTACGCATTAATTAGCTAACTTGATTAGCAGCTAAAACAGAAAAGATTACTAACAAGGAAAGATATGGAAGTGTCCCTATCCGATTTTGACGAGTCTTTAATATGTTATAGTACAGATCAAAACAAAGGACACGTATTTTTTTTATCCTTGCCCAAACTCACTTTTAGGGGATGAAACACCTCTGTGAAGAAAAGTTCGGTTTTTTTCTTTCGAAGTGTATATCGTCGAAACTATAAGAGATACAAAAGAATATTTTGAATGAAAGTTGAATGGCTTCAAGAGTACTTAATAACAATGACAAAAAAAATTTGTTTTTAAGTTTCTTTTACACTTTTCCCCACCACTTATTTTTTTTCAAAATTGTTATTTCTTTTTATAAGCAAAATAAAGGTTATTTTGGTACGAATTTAAAGGTATATGATAAGTTATGTTCCGACTTTCGAAACTAGTATGTATATGTAAACGGACGAATCGATAATGAATCTATGAAGACTCCAGTCTTTCTGCGGAAAGATTATTTTTTGTGTAATACTATGGGAGTGAATAAAGTTCAAGTTAAGTTTTGTTCTTTCCGAGTTGAGTATACATTAACTGTAGAAAACTGAAACAAGTCTCTCACGATGTCGCGCAACTTATCTATAATAGATTCTTTTACAAATGAGTTTTTATTTTAGGAAGTGTTAAAATTTTTATCAATTTTAACCAAACTAAATTTGCTAGATTTTTAAATTGATAAAATAGTTATTTGTTTATTCTGCATTTTCTACTAAAATTTTACGTCAAAATGATGTATGTTTGCTACTTGGATAAGTGAAATTACCATCAGCTCGACCTCGGTTGACCTGATGTTAAGGCAGCATTGCATTGACGTTGAATGCGAAAGAAATAGGGAAGGGATGAGTGCATTTACCTGATGACGTCATAGAGAAAGGGAAAAGAGGGAGGAAAGGATAGTGGGAAGCTTGGGAGAGGGGGGGGGGAGGGGGGCGAGCAGGAAGAAGGAGAGAGGGAGAGAGCATATTTTGAACTTCTATCTGTTATTATACATATCATTTCTATTAGATTATTTTTATAATTCCGTTTTCTATACTCGCGTGTGTTATAATATAATGGTAAATACACATTTTCAAAACTTTAATTTTTGAAAAAATGCTAACATAAATGACTTATTTCTTAATCCTCTAGATAGAAATCCTTTTAGCTACATTTTCTTTCCTATAATAAAATCTAATTATTCTATTTTGGTTTTCGAATGTCGATTCTAATGTTACACGATGAATGAGTTTAATATTACTCGATGAACGGATGTAAAATGTGACATCCATCCTTAATAGACTGGAAACTACTCCATAGGGACTCTTTTCTGACAGTTCGACAGGTACCGATAAAAGTTTCTACACCATGTGAGAAACATACGTATGCGTGTATCCATGTATCACAAGCAAAAACTTCACACACAAGTATCAGGACGTCGAGAAAATACAATTCCAAGACAATGGAAATTGTATAACAAATGTAGCATTATGAATTCTTTTTTACTTTTTTATTTAGCGAAAAATAGTTCATATTGAAAGAATATTTCACGAAAATTTATGCAAAGCAGGAAGGATTATATTATCCCTATTATCTCTATGCGATAATATTATCCCTATGCAATGTAAGAATTTTCGAAAATATTATAAATGATACAAATAACGATAAAATTAAAAAATGTTTTTTAATTTGTTCGTTTTCTGTATAAAGTCTATACTGTAGACTGTAGACAGGTACAGAATTAATGCTTATATTATATTTTAATTCTGGAATAAGATTTCAAAATCTGTAAAAGTAAAACAAGTTGTCGTAAAATTATTGCATTTAATCGATAAAACAGAACAGACTTTAGGATCTCCTTAAGCTGTTAAATATTTCGATAATTGATCGATAAGGTTCGATGTACGAGAAAAAGGACATGAACGTATGTGCATAAAAGAGACAAGCGATACACAGCCAGCGTACGTACGTTCTAATAAAACAGAGTCAATAAATTATTTTTGGAACGCTTAGTAAGAGTAAAATTAACGATCGATCCTGGCAAATGAGAACGATCAACTCGGTTGAAGTAAACTACGAAATATTGTTGTTTTTCTGAGTGTTGTTAACGCAATTACTGTGTCGTTTACTATGTCAAATTATTTAAATATTGTTATTGGCTCAGATTCGCAGCAATTATTTAGATGCAATTTCTAGTCCTTGTCTTATAACATTGATCAAGAACTTATTAGATAATTGTCAAATAAATTTAAAATAAAAGAAATCATATTTAACAATATTATTTTTTTTATTCCAAGTGTATTTAAAAATATTAAAAGAAATTTTTTTCTAACTTGTTTATTATTAGCAATAATAATAAAATAAATATTAAATTAGGAAGTTATTAGGTATAATTATTGACGAATCTTTAATGTTTTTGTAAATTTATTTTCCAAAACCCTTTTAACTATTCAGATTTTTGTAAATTTTTGTTAATTATTAATTTATTAAATTTATGTAAAACTATTTCTTAACTCTTTCGAAAAATAGCTTAATGTTAATTTTTACTTTTCCTGAAATCGCGATAAAAATTGAAGAAAGAAAATAATAATGATTTGGAAAATTGCACGCACAAGTTAATGACGCAAAACAGAAGACGAGGTCAAAAGTTCACGTGCTCGAAATAAGCGGCGTACCACACTTCACTCTTGCCAACTCAACATTTTCGTAATTCTCTGGGAATAATCCCAAGAGCGAATCTTTATTCAAATAAAATGTGTAAAAAGAAACTTTGGAATTACAAAGTTCTTTGTAAAAAATTATTATTCGAGGATACAAACGCTAAATCATAAGGCAAAATATCTTTATGTTTCTTTTTCTCATCGCAACATATTTAAATTGTTCTTTTATTTCTTTTTTATACGTTTGACTTTATTTTGATCGATAATTTTATTCTATAAATAAGCTTTTCTGAAATTTTAATTATTAGTTAAAAAAAGTCTCTTTTATAAAGAGACATTAAAAACTGTGATTTTACTCTTTAAAGCTTTGCTTGAAAAGCATTTCAACAGTGTGATGCTAGTTGACGTAACAACTTTCTTTAAATTTTTATTAAATTTTTATTAAAAAGTATTTTAAATTTCAGAACTGCAAATTTATAGACTGCTATCAGCTAACAAATAAAATATAAATTTAAATAAATTTTTCTATTTATTTCTTGATTATTTATCTTTTATCATTCAAATCACGAGAGGATTTTATATTTATATTATACCTCATTTTTTAAAATATTGAAACATATCAAAAAATTATCTCGTGTAACATATCAAAAAACATGTCAATGTTTATTAATTTAATTAGCGGTTTTTGGAAACTTGGATCACCGTAATTCGATGATCCATGAAGTGACAATCAAGCTTCCTTTATTTTTGTAGTCTTAAATTTAGTCTTTTTATTATCTATGAAGACACAGTTGAAAATTGCGATGTACAAGGAAAATATTATACAAAATATCACGTAAACGAGCACATTCAAAATGCGATTACAGTATACCCCAATATTAATTGAACGAATACAAGTTCACTGTGAGTGGGAGAGTTAAAAATGTGATTATTTTTCTATCTGTAGAGATCTTTAGATCACATTTATATTATTGTTGATAATTGATGTAGAGACAGGTATATTTTGTCAGAAAGGAAAAATAGTTGTTATCAGTAGCTTAGAACAACAATATTTTAACTGCAACAATATTTAGTTTACAAAGTTTAAATTATTTTGTAACATTAACGTTATATATCATGTCAAAAATAACTAAAAAACACATTATATTTAAAATGATAAAATTGTCTACAATTAGGTTCTAATGAAATAAATTTTAATCATGCAGAATGATGCCAATAGAGAGCCAAGTACAAGATATTCTCGTGTACGATAATATATTCTTGTAAAATTGCATACAAGTATAAATACAAGTACATTATATTTATTTTTCCAAGTAATGCCAGAAAAATTTGATGTTGGTTCGAAAAAGTGTTTTGAACGATCGTGTCCACATGTATTGTGTACATCTGTGCTTGATTTATTTCATTCAATTTCATTCAGGATAATCTCTTAATCCAAGATGAAATGCGACTTGTAAAATTGCTAAGCGATTGCACATAAGAAGACTGCAGATTTGTTGCTTTTTTTAATAAAGAGAATGAGCTGCGCTTAAAAAACTTATTGTAGTTTGCAACACAATTTATAATTTATGGAAATTATGGAAATTTGGAATAAATCTATGAATGTTAGCAATGAGAAACGTATTCGATTTTTATTTAGAATTTTAAGTAGAATTCAATACAAAGTACATACATATTTATGGAAATGTATAAGCTGATAGAGCAGCTCGATGTGCTGATAACAACTTTAATTAAAAAAAGCGTAATTATTTTATCAGGACAAATGCGAATTTGATTTGCTGATGACAATACTAATGAGTTAAAATTCTCTTTGAAATAGGCGACGTAAAATATCAAAGCACGAGGTTTTGTAGTTATTTTTGCGTGCGGCCCTCGTGATATGAAAGATCGATATTCGCTTATAATTCAAACGGCGTGCGTATATTCCCTCCGCATCTCCTCCACTTGGCGTTAGCTCATTACGAGCACGAACTTTATTTCTTTTGCTTTAACCGTTGTTTCCACTAACCCACTTTTTGTATTTTCCACGTTTATATGACTGTTCAATTGAAGATTCTAGAAGCGAACGATATGTGATGCAAGATGCGTCTTTGAAATTTTGAGCGAAAGATATCTTCGATAGAAGTTGAGTTATGTAATATCTGCAGTATGGTAGTTGAAAAAAAATTAATACACAAAATTAAACAGTTGAATGATTACAATCACTAATTTTTATCGCAAATCACGCCGAATTATTTGCGAATAATGTTGTTTACTTTGCAACGAGATAAATGGACTTGGGTAAATGGAGCTGGATGTTTTTATTCATTTTCTTCATTTTGCGAATTTACTTTTAGAGCTTGTATAGAATTAATTGGTCGTGAAATTTTTTATGCGTCTTATGCTAATTTTATCCTTTCGTCAAATTTCGAAGCAAGAATTGTGTAAGAAAATTTAAGTAATTTTATTAAGAGTTTCCATACAAAAGTATTTCAAATATTTTTGAAATTCTATTTATTAAAAGTTCCTAGAAACTTGAATTTATAGATATAGAACACGTGCAATTTTTGTTTGGCTTGTATTTTCAACAATGAAGCGAACAAGATAAATCGAGTTTCTGTAGCTATTTTTTCGCTCTCGAGTACATAAAACATCGTTTTTTGGATCGATTTGCGACTAGTAATGAAAAGTGGATCGTGTACAATAATATTCAATGCAGACGTACTTGAAAACTAGCAGATAAGCGTGCATGATTCAAATGCAAAAGTCAATTTGCAATTTAATTTTCTGAGAAAGTGGTGCTTTCTATTTGGTTGAGTTGCAAAGGAAGGAATAATTTGTTTTGAGTTGTTCCTCGTTGGCCAAACGATTAATTCAATCACAAGTACTGTCAACAATTAGACAATTTGAAGATAACAATCGAGGAGAAGTGTCCATGTAATTGACCAATCGTAAGAGAGTCGTTTTTCACTCCGACAACACACATAAATCATACACTATAAAACACACCTTGCGCAAACTAAAGGAACTGAAATGGGATATTATACGCGTTGTATTCTCCTGATCGCGCATCATTAGATTATTGCTTGCATCGATTATTACAAAATGATTTGAATGGGAATCTTTGGAAATTGTCAAAAACTACACTTTTTTTTTTAACGCGAAATAGAGATCGTTTTATGATTAAGGTAACCGTGTGCTATCGAAACGTTGGGAAAAGATTATAGAAAACGATGGCGATTACATCATTGTTTGATAAAATCATTTTACATGTCGAAGTACTTGAGTTTTAATATTAAATTTATTCAGATAAGGCGCCAAGTTTATAATTTATAGTTATAGAAATGTGTAACAATAATTAAAAATACATACATTTACAAATGTATTTTAATTTATGATATTATAAAGATTTAAAATGCTGTTAATTTATGATGAAATTATAAAAAAGATTATTTTGATCACTTACCAATTAGAGAAAAAGAAGAGAAAATCTCATTTTTTCTCGCATTTCGAAAGCTATTAAAATAGAAAGCCAATGTCAATTTGACAACTAAGTTCAATACCTTACTCGACTAAACGAATTTCAATTTTTTTAACGGACAACGTGATTTGATTGATACTGATCATTCAGCAACTCTGGCATAATTTTAATATATATTATTGGACTCGACAACAAATTTTTGTAATGCAAGGACAAATTAATCAGAAAGTTTTACACACAGTTGATCCAACTTTAAATTATTGTTACACATTTCTGTTATAAATCATCAATTTAATGCTTTATTTATTATATAATTGTTGTAATATTACTGATATTAATGGATATAAACACGAAATTTTGTATAACATTTATGTGTTGATTTTGTTAATTTACATTTGTTTATAATAACTAATGAGGATTTAATACAGTCGAAACGTTCTACAATTGTTTACACTATATACACTTAGAAATTAATTAAAGAAGACAACATCTTACTTGTTAATTTGTCTTTAACACTTTTATATTTTTATTGTAAATACCAGCCAAATAAAAAATTCAATTGATTTATTGTACATATATTTTCTGTCTAATTTCATTAATTATTATAAATTACACATATTATTTACATAAAGAACAGATATTCTTTCATATAACGGATAATAATTAATAAATTATTTTCACAATGATTGATATTTGAAAATAAAAGCGATAAATTTCAGTTGTGTAAAATACAATTAGAAAAAATTGGATATTAAATCTGCTTTGGTATCTGCACTGATATTTTGCTATATCGTAATATATCTTTGATTTATATTTCAGATTCTATATTTTTTTTTTATAAAATTAAAATTATATTTTTTACTGATGATTAATAATTACAATAATTTTTTAACAAAAAAATGTGTTTTATTCTTAGTTAGAAATGATAATAAAATTGATTCAACGTTAAAATCATCGAATCGACGTCGATTCCATTATTATTTCTGACTGGATTGTAAATTCAATTCAAATCGAGATTTCATTTAGAATCAATAATTTAGTTAATGTTAATTATATCATTAGCAATTAAAATATAAGTCATACATCTTTCCAAATATGACCAGAGAATGTTGTACTGAATCACTGTTCAATTTTGTCTTGGTTCAAGGCAACAACAAGGAGGTTAAACAGAAAGCAAGAACTGATTAAAGGGATTTTATTTTAGATGTAAAATGAATTGAATGTAGGAAGAGCTTTTTCTTTCAGATATCTGTCTCTTTTTCTTGTTTTTTTATTTTTGCAAGAGATAATTCTCGCATTGCTTATATCATACAGAATCGAGTTTCTGGCAAACTTTCAAAAGAGACTTACTGAGAGCAGATAGACATCTGCGCGAAAAGTCGGCCGTGTCAGAGTTTTGCCTCTCGTAGCACTTTAATTCCTCTCGAGATGCGTGTCCTTCTGTTCGAAAGTGGATCACTACACGTATTCACACTGGTAGAGAACACAGACAGATGGGTAGACAGGTAGGTAGATAGGTAGGAAGGTAGGTAGATAGGTAGATGAGTGGTAAGTAGGTAGGCAGGTAGGCAGGTAGGCAGGTAGGCAGGTAGGCAGATAGGAAGGTAGGTGGGTAGGTAGGTAGGTAGGTAACTAGGTAGGTAGGTAGGTAGGTAGGTAGGTAGGCAGATAGGCAGGTAGGCAGGTAGGCAGGTAGGAAGGTAGACAGGAAGGTAGGTAAGTAGGTAGGTAGGTAGGTAGGCAAGTAGGCAGGCAAACAGGTAAGTAGACAGACGCGCGCGCACGTTTGCGTGTACGTAATATATGCACACATGTACTTTTTGTCACGTAAATGCGTGTGTTTAAATATAAACACATACACACACGCACGCACGCACACATACACACATAAATATGTGCGCGCGCGTGCACACACACACACACACACACACACACACACATTCACAAAAATACTTATGCACGCACGCATGCATATCCATACGTACATGTACACGTACACGCACACGTACACGCACACGTACACGCACACGTACACGCACACGTACACGCGCATGCACGCACTGACGGCGCGAGTGACGGCGGCGGCGGTGACAGCATATTACGACTTACGCACACGTCGACTTGCACCCGCGAGCTTACGCGGTGACTTTCGGACTGACAAGAGGGTAGTTTCGTTCACCGCGCCGTACGGCTACACCGCTGCCACCCTTCGAGCATGGACGTTACTAGGTGCCATCACCGTCGCGCAGCCACCCTTTTCACAGCACCACCCGGGGTTGTTTTCCAGCTAGAATTCACTGACGTTACACTGTGTTCCGCAGTGTAAGGTTTTTGTTGGAATACAATTCAAACTTTTAGATTTAATTTCTGGTACTAATGACACTAATAACAATTATCTTCTTTTTCTGTACAATTTTGATTATAAATGAACATAATTACCACTTGTTAAATATAAAATATTTCAAGAAGTTGACATTGTTATATTTTATTTGTACTTAGCTTTTACAATGTCAAACTATGTAACAGTTGGAGCACTTTGTGTTGGACACAGTGTTACGTGTTACACTGTGCATCATCTGTATATTTTGTTGGAAAACAGCCATAGTCTATTGTTTCACGAAGCGATTGGCCCACTGCAGTGCACTTTAAAGCTCGACTAATGTATTGCAAGCGTAGACTTACAAAATTTTTATTTTTAATTCTGTTGTAAAAATTGTTTTTATTTCTGTTTTATTTTTAGTTCTGTTGTAAATATATTCTAACCTTTATTTAGCATATTTCAAAATTATCCTTTTATTATGTGAAAAGAAGAATATTAAAAATATCTTTTCTTAATATACTGAATTCTTAAATAAATTTAATATATTCAGGAGGTAAAATTGTTAGTAGTACTTTAACGACTGCGATTGAACTGTAGATGCTCACTCTAACAGCACGTGTATGAATATACAAATGGAGGAAACCTCGCTTTGCGCGGAAACTTTTAAACTCATCTAAAATCTCGCTTTGTGTTGAAAAGTACATGGCATTCTGTCCTCGCCTTATTCTTACGAGAAAGCTCCACTATCAAAAATTATGAGCTTTCCCGCTACGATACGACTGTGTAACACAGTGAATTATTTTATCCTTGTTATTTGCCAATATTAAACAAGGATAAAATGATTCACTGTGTTACACAGTCGTGTCGTAGCTAGAAATCACCCTAGACACATAGAAATTGGGTTAAAACTTACGTGTCACCTCTATTTGTGCCTGGAAAGTTGTAAATCCCACATGGAAAAGTGTATTTCGTATCTTCTCTGCAAGGAGATAATTCTCACTACCAAAAAATTAGACACAATAAGTTTGAATTAAATCCATGTGAAACCTTGCTTCGAGTTGAAAGTTGTGGAATGAAAATAGTGTGAATTGAAGCGTTTTTTTTTTTTTTTTTTTATCATGACAAACATTATGCGTCTTTACTATAATAAAAAGACAAATATCTTTAGACATACCTTATTGTGAAATTTTAATTTGTTATATCGTCTAATTTAACTGTCGTCCCTCATTTATTTTTTACGAGGAATTATTCAAAGCAATTTTCTCTACAACGTATTTAAAGGGCAATAAAATCGGTAAAGTGTAACCTAAAACCTAAAATGCATATTAATTAACCAAGCAACTAATGATGAAAGAATTGTTTTTAAACAAATATTTTGCTGGATTTGAAATTTACTTGATGGAATCAAAAGACTAAAAAAGAGATGGGCTAAGAGTGTATTAAACTAAAAGGAGATTATATTGAAAAATATAACCGATTTTGTCCAAAAATACAAACTTAGCAAACGAAAATATATTTAAATGAATTAAATATTGCAATTTATTTTAATTTATTTGCGCATTAGAGTTCCGGAGTGTTTTGGGACTCAAATGGATTGAAATATAAAATGAACTATTATGTTGAATTTAGATGTATTCGTATCCATATTATATTATTTTGAATTCAAATGAATTCAAAAAGTCTGAAGCGCAAATTCGAAAATATTGAAATAAATTTCATTCATATATTCATTTCAATTTATTTTCATTTCGTACTGGCAGTGTTTTATTGTTAGGTTCGAAACTGATCAAACAACCTACGTATTTATTTTTATTGGTATGTTCGATTATTAAAAGCGATACGACGAAAAGTATGCATTTACGACATGTCTGTATTAATAATGTAATATTTTTGATAATTGTATAGCGATAAACAAAATACTTTATTGCAAATAATTGTTTTGTCCTTTGATAATTTTTGCTGATAAATAAAGCTGCTTTGTCTAAAGCTAGTAGTGCCGTTTTCACCGTTAACATGAACATTTATTCTTTCATTTTTATTTTTCTCTGTTATACGGGTAAGTATTTATATCCCAGATTTCATAAACATTATTTAAAATTGCAAAATTTAACAGGACGTTTATGTTGTGGATTTTTGAATGAAGAACAAAGAATCATTCATGGAATAGACACCAATATTAATTTAGTGCCTTATATGGTAAGCAGAATATTTTATACATCTGTATCAAATTTAATATGTACATCTAATATTTTTAATCCTCAACTGCATCTAAGGTCCGTAAGGTCAACCATACATAAGTGATGACCGATTAAAACTTTATTCTAAAACATCCATAAATGTAGTTGAGAGTTATTTAAAAATAGATTTTATATTTATTAAAGTACGTAAAAAGTATATTACTTTAAATTTATAATTTATTCAGAGTTTTCGTGATTACGATTACCTATATTGAAATATTTTTATTGTTTTAGTTATCGTTAAGAATAAATAATGTACACGTGTGTTGTGCTGCTATAATAAACGCAAAGTGGGCTGTGACAGCAGCTCATTGTTTAAAAGCGTGAGTAAAATAACAAATTTAGAAATAATGATTTTTGTTAGTCTTTATTACATAGATAATTTATACTGCTTTTTATTTATTTATATTATAGAACAGAATATCCTTTGAAAGAGATTACCTTGTGCAGTGGATCTTCTGTTCTTTATAAGAATTGTACTGTTCATAACATAGCCAATTTTTCCATTCACGAAAACTATGACAGCAGGATCAATGACTTTGACATCGCTGTTGTCAAAGTAATACCTGCATTCACATATAATGATCATACGAAAGCAGTTAATTTGGCATCAAACGGATATATTCATACGAAATGGGGTATAATCTGTGGTTGGGGATATTATCTGGTAATATGATAAATATTCTGATATAAAATAATATCTGTATTTAAGTAACTGTTACATTTTGTAAAGATTGTTTATTATTAGTATTTAAATCTAGTAAAAATCTAATCTTTTATGAAATATTGTATATAGGGGAAACAGAGTGTAAGATGGCGACGTTAAAGTTTTGTCGATTTTTCCTAATTTCTGTGATAATGTAAAAATAATAATTTGTTTTTTCAAATTTACTAAAGTCTTGTTTATCATTTATAAAAATTAAAAGCTGTATAATTAGAACTTTTAAAAATTTAGACTTTTTTAAGACATTATGATAAGGACATTACAGCGTAGTTGAAGAAAAATGTAAATTGAACAAAAAATATTTATGTATAATTTGCAAAAATAAGATTATTAAAATTGCGATATATATTGAGATTAAAATTGTGTTATATATGTATAATCAGAATGTTGTTAAGACTAAAAAATATAATGCATACATGCGTCACTTTGTACGACGTCATCTTATCGCTCCATTTCACAAGTACTCTCTAGCACTCTCTTAATGGCGCGCGGCGTCCATGATAGAGATAGGTCGAGATTCATAGTCGATTTTTATATTTAAGACTTAACCGTCTTAAGTACCATCTTAAAATGTCATCAACCAAGCGGAAAGCCGTATTAGCGTCTTAAGACGTTATTTGAGATGATTTTGAAATAAGAATCGACTGTATGAATACCGGTCTTTGACTCTGCTTCGCAAGCGCTTCTTGATCGATTTTCTCGTTATTCAAGTTAAAATTAACATTTTGAAATTTTTTAAACCATACTTGGCATGACTTGACGGTAATTGCATCTTGTCCAAAAGTTTTACACAAACGATAATTCTGACAAGGAAAGACACGAAAGCAATTAAAAAAAAAAAATAATTTTACAAAGTGGTGGGAAAAAATGTAAAAAAATTTTTTGTTATCACTCTGTTATAAAGTACTCTTCAAGCTATTCAACTTTCAACTAGAACATTTTTTTTCTATCTCTTATAGTTTTGACGATATACGCTTCGAAAGAAGAAAATCAATTCTATTCAACCAATTCTATTCAGGGTTCAGGGGTGTTTCACCTTTTTCATTTTTCCTGCCCTCTCGTTGATTACTTGGAATGCAGACGTGCCAATTATCGACGACTCAAAATACGAAAAGACTTTCTGACCGATCTGATATATCTATGTCAAATTATTTGATATGCTCAATATAAAGAAATATATTAAGCTAATTAAGCAATTTACGTCCGTATTCATAGTCTTTTCTTGAGAAAGGTTTGCGAGATTCGTTGTTCCTATCTGTCTTTGTCTCGCGTACTATGTTTTATCGTATGTAAAACAAAGACAGAAGGGAACAAGAAATTCTCATTTCTTAAGGAAAGACTATGAATATGGGCATTAGTACTGGTACGATGTAATTAGACAGACTAAATAATTAGACTGTGTTCCAATGTATACTCCAGTATTATTAACCTGTGTAGCACAGCAGCGCTCTGAAAAGCGCACAAAAGAACGTGCAGTTGTAGGAATTCGGCATTTTTTGCGCTTTAAAACTTGTAACTGTGATCATTAGTGATTATTTATTGTCTTTCAGTGATTCCCCTTAAGGGGTAATCTCATTGATCGAAATCAGTGTATTATCGCTGAAAGGCACTGTCTAGATCTGTTCTTTTTTAATTGACTGGCTCTTTCTTTCAACGTGAAAAAAAAGAGAGAGATAAACTGTAAACTAGTGCAGCCAGTTGAGCTGAAAAGCTCCTGATTCCGATCTAAAAAGTACATTGAGAGAACACTAAAATTTTTATGAAACAATCAAATAGTTGATTCGCCATAGCTCTGAGATTGAGTTGGTTGTCTTATTTCAAATTGTTTCCACCTAATTCTTTTTTTCTATATAGAAATTTCATGATTTTGTCGAGCCAGTTTTGTCAAAAAATCTGCAATGCGCAGTAGTACCACGAATAAATAAATGGACATGCCAGTCATATTATACAAACAGATATATATTGACACCTCGGATGACATGTTATGGATTCCACGAAGGAGGCATAGACGCTTGTCAAGTAAGCTATAAATATAATTAAATGGTAATTATTTATTATTATTTATTATTATTTACACTTATTATATATATTTATATGGTATTTAGGGTGATTCTGGAGGACCAATAGTGAGTAATGACAATATTCTCCTTGGTATAACTTCATGGGGAGATGGTTGTGCTGAACAAAATTCACCTGGTGTGTACACAGATACCATAGTTCTACGACACTGGATTAGACACAAAATCGGAATATATACTTGAGAAATTTATTATGTACGTACTGTATACATCAAACGTAAAGTTTATATCAAAACAACTTGCTAAGATATTATTATATCCAATCTACGTTTATAATAAATTTATGTTTAATTCACATTTAAAACAGTGTTATCAGAATGCTTGAATGCTCATTTAATCAAGATTGGGTAGGTTATATTAATATATTTTTTTAACTAAATTAAGTAAACATTAATGGTTTATAAAATTAATTTAATCAAAAGTTACGTTAACATTAAATTAAGTTAAAAGTTAATTTTGTATAAAGCATTATTCATATTAAATCAGAAATTTGTAAGTTTCTAAAGTTAGATTAACAATACTATAATTCAAAACAATTACAATATGGATTATCAAACAAATTTAATATTTTATTTGTAAATTAAGTATAAAAGAAATATTATGTATTTTGCTTGTAATGTATTTTTTCTCTTATAACTTTTTTCTTTTATATAAATAAATTTTTAACTTGAAAAAAAAAGTTGAGAAATTAAAGTTTATGTGTTTTAAAAATGATTAGTTAAAGTTAAAAATTAAATTATTTAAAGTTAAGTTAGAAGTTATTAATTTTATTATTTAACCTTTTAATTAGTTACTATCCAACCATGCATTTAATAGTAAAATTTTATTTTGGTATAACTAATTCGACGTTTTGTCCATCTTCAGAAATAATAAATTTTGAATCCTTATAATGTAAAAGATTCATAGATCTTTGAATTGACCATGCTTTGTAACCGAGTTTATAAAATAATGGTAACCGATTAAATCCACCAGCAATTGCCAAGGAATCGTTGTAATCCCATTGCTGATCCATTAACTTATGTGCATGTCTCTTCTTTGGAGTTTTTAAAGTCGAATCTTCTATCATCACAGATTTTGTAGGCAAAGTTATTCGATTTTGAAGTAGAGCTAGGAAAAATTGCACCTGGAAAATAAAAATTGAAAAAAAAACAATGTTAATTTGTGTATAATTTAATAAGATTATTAACATTTTGTTCCTTATAGATATAATTAAATCGCAATTAAATTTATTTAAAACAAGAAATTAATTAATGACTGTTGAAATTTAAAATACAAACAAGAAAAGAAATTTAATAGATCCAAGAGCGATAAAAAGTACGCAATTTCAGATTCGGTCGTTCAAAGTTCAATATTCGTTATGGCTCATTTTTTAACCTTTTATCCTTGGTATTTAGTACAAATTAGTACATTATATAGCTATAAAATAGAACTTTTTCAAGTTTGAAATTTTTGTCTGAAACATTTTCTTCGAAAATGAGAAAGAGGAAGAGAGTTATCTTGAAAATATTTGGTTATTGTTACCTTATATTATACATATTGCCATATAGTGAGAAGTAAGCTATTAAATCGACATCGAAACGATGTCAGTTTAATAATTTTGACATCGATTCGAAATTGATTCCATTATCATTTCTCACTGGGTGTGGCAAATGAGCATTTTTTTATTAGACAACTTACTAATATATGTTGCGATAGCAATATTATTAAATTATGTGTAGCAATATAATTATTGAACTATATAGATAGCGCGAAATACCTGCATGTGAAACATAGGAAACGGTACGACGGCGGTGGGTATACCAACGATACACATTGAAGGATGCTCAATATTGATGAAATGTTTGTAAAGCGGAGTTACGTAATTGCTGTCAACTTGTATACCACAGTTCTTATCTAAGAAGGGAAAACTGTACTTGTAACCAGTACAAAAAAGAAACACGTCAATAGCATCGATAGTAGTTCCATCCTTCAAATAAAATCTGGTTTCGTGTATGCTTTCAACACCCGCGACTTGTATCATATTCGATGGTAAAGAACTTGTTAATCTGTAGAGAATAAATTTAATAATTAAAGTAAAAAAGATAGAGAAGATCTCTTAATTAATTTTGTTTCTTTCTAGTATTGATGTTTATCTAAAGATTCAATCAAATCTCTGTTAATTTTTGTAAATGTTTATAATACATACGTATGAATGGATTAAGCCGCTTACCTATCATGATTGTGACTTAAATACACGCGAACCGCTTGATCAGATAAATCGATTCCTATGTCGATACCAGATGACGCTGCACCTAGTATTAATACAGTTTTGCCAGAAAATTGATCTGGTTTTCTATATGCGTGGCTGTGCAATATTAAACCCGGAAAACTTTCGATACCAGTTATAGTCGGCATATAAGGCTCGAAATAATGCCTAGAAAAGAATTGGATAACTATTTGTCCAGCACATTTGATAAAGTTTCGATAGTCTTTTTTGCTTAATGCATTACGTCAAGTTCCTTACCCGTTGCAAACCATAATTGCGTCAAAATAACATAATTCTATTTCGTTTGTTTTTAATTTTCTTACTTGCACGGACCATTTATCTCGATCGTAGGAATCAGATGATATAAATTGAACATGCTCGACTTTTGTATTGAACTGAAGAACAGAATTTTTTATAATTACCGGATAAATAAATAGTATCTTCTTATATATTTTTAATTCTAAAATACAGTAAAATTCTAAATTACATGAATATGTCGATGTACATCAAAATGTTGAGCGTAATCTTTCAGATATTTGAGAACTTCTTGATGGCTCACGCAAGACGGTTCTCGCCCTTCCATTACAATATAATCTGAGAAATTCATAATTTTTGCGGGTAAATTTGTCCTGGAAGAGAACAATTAAAACATTATACTTACTATTACATTTATATTCTTTAAAAAATGATAGTGTTTATTTATGGATGTATGATAGCACTTGAGAGAGAGAGAGAGAGAGAGAGAGAGAGAGAGAGAGAGAGAGAGAGAGAGAGAGAGAGAGAGAGAGAGAGAGAGAGAGAGAGAGAGAGAGAGACAGAGAGAGAGAGGGAGGGAATAAAATGATTATCTGGATTTAAGAAAATTTAAGATAATAATGGTTGTTAAATAACAAAATAGTTTCTGAACGCAACTATCATGTTTAATATATATATTTTTTAAGTAAATTACTATCTAATTTTTAAGGAATTTATTTATAAAATAAAACAGAGTTCTCTTAACAGACATTTTAATACTTATAATAACTTATGAAACAAAAAATTTGGTAATACTGAAGGAGACGGTCTTCCTCGCCGATTTTGATGAAATTAGGCTTATTCGACGCGTTTTTACATGAAACTAACAAATCTGGCAAAAAAAAGTGTCGCTCTGCCACGAGAATCGAGATATCAATCATTAAAGTTAGCGATTGTACAGGTTAGAATATCAGTCATCTCGGCGTAATGTAAAGACCTGAGCATGCGCTGTGATAGAAATTTGCACGAAATTTGAAACGTTTCTTTATTAATAATTACATCATTGTATATTTTATTCCTCCCTCCCTGTTAATTATAAAATATATTATACAAATGTTCAATAAAAAGTAGACATTGTGTTGGATTAAAAAAATTATTAGTTTTTGTGCAATGTAGATTTTTTTTATTAAGGCATGAAAACAATTTATTTTATAAAATTAATTAATTTAATTAATAGACACATTCCACTTACAAATATCTTGAAACGAGGTCTACATATGTATTGCTCCCTCCACATGAGTTTGCGACTTTCCATACGAAGGGAGGTCCACCCCATTCCCACCCCCACCCATCCCCGCGCGCGCGGGGGGTGGGTGGGGGTGGGAATGGGGTGGACCTCCCTTCGTATGGAAAGTCGCAAACTCATGTGGAGGGAGCAATACATATGTAGACCTCGTTTCAAGATATCTGTAAGTGGAATGTGTCTATTAATTAAATTAATTAATTTTATAAAATAAATTGTTTTCATGCCTTAATAAAAAAAATCTACATTGCACAAAAACTAATAACTTTTTTAATCCAACATAATGTTTTAGCAAATACAAGCAAGTGTAGTAAATGTGGCAGTGATATAATTATTAATAAGCATTTCAAATTTCGTGCATATTTCTATCACAGCGCATGCTCAGTTCGTTGCATTACGCCGAGATGACTGATATTCTAACCTGTACAATCGCTAACTTTGACGATTGATATCTCGGTTCGTGTGGCCGAGCGACACTTTTTCTGCCAGATTCGTTAGTTTCATGTGAAAACGCATCGAATGAGCCTAATTTCATCAAAATCGGTGAGGAAGACCGTCTCCTTCAGTACTTATAATAACTTATGAAACAAAAAATTTGTATTTTGGGTCATTTATTTATCAACAGAATTATGCAGAAAGCAAAACGGGAAAAAGAGCGATACATCAAATCCGGGCACGATAAGAAGCGGGCATAAGTCATAATAGATATAGGATATATTGTATTACATGCATTATATGAAAAGATAGGGGAAAAGGACTGCATCGGGAAGGCATCAATGACCGCTGTACGTAGCAATTTTTCATATATTATACATCATACATATTTATCATACATCATTATATCATACATCATTATATCATTATACATATATGATGCGTATTAAGCTCATCATCCTTACTGTTCAATGCACATTAAACAAGGATAAATGATGCATGATGCGCATCATGCGTGAAACAAAACGTATCCATATAATCATTATATAACTAATTATAAGTAAATAAAAGCAAATGTCAAACCTTAGATTTTGATACATGCTGGAATGTATCGGTAAATCATTCTCATCGAGGCCAACTTGCTCCTTGTAAACCCATGTACCTCCTACATCGTTTGTCTGCTCGTAAGCCGTTACTTCGAATATTAGATTTGTCGCCAAGTGCCTAACTGCACACAAACCAGCTGCGCCAGCACCAATTACGCATATCTTAATTTTTCTTTGTTGAACCTCCATCTATATCCATTACATGTATGTACATACACACAGGCAGTCTTATTTATAAAATACATAAAAGTATTAATAAAAATACTAATTTAATTTTTTTAATTGCTCCCATGATTTTGTTAAAAATTATACAGTCACAGAGATTTTAAAAGAATAGACATCCAAAAAGCACAAAAATTTTGATTTATTGGTTTTAAAAGTAAGAGCCAATTATATTCGATTGATACTAAGCGGCTTGTTCTGCTGAATGCGGCCAGTTTCACATTCTCCGTTTATAAGCTTTCTACAAGAAGCTATTAGTTGATATCGTAAATCGGAAGCCGTAAGAATTGATCAATCACAATCGAATGTGAAGAGAATATTCGATTGTGATTGATCAATTCTTACGACTTATGATACCGACTAATGGCTCTGGCAGACCAGCGCGATTTGCGACACGCGACGCGCGATTATCCAATAGGCGTACGTCTTTTCAAAAAATTGTAAACGCCTATTGGATAATCGCGCGTCGCGTGTCGCAAATCGCGCTGGTCTGCCAGAGCCATAAGAGCTGGTTTATGCAGGCTGTAACTGTAAGAAATTGGCCAATCACAGTCGATTGTTCTTCTATAAATCGACTATGATTGGCCAATTTCTTACGGTTACGTCTATTATAAACCAACTTTAAGGACCTCTTTCACTAACCGGTTAGTTCATTGGAATTAACTAATCGCATTACCTGTTACGTGAAATGACAAATGTGACTGGTTAATTCTAATGGACAAACAGTTAATTAGTTAAACGAAGATTGGTGAAAGAGACCCTAAGGGCCAGTTTCACATTCTCCGGTTAACTTAACTGACCGGTTAAGTGTCAACCATGATTAGTTATTTCAGGTCAATTCTACTTAACGATAAATGCAATTAGTTAATTCCGATAGAAAAATCAGTCGATTAAATTGACTGAAAGTTGTGAAGCTGGCTTTAAGTAACTATAAATAGCAGTTGAATGTGATTGGTTCTTACCTTTAGATTCGACCAATCACATTCAAATGCTACCTAATTGCTCCGTGAGCAATCGTAGTACTAAGGGCCACTTGCACCAACGCCGAATAACTAATCGCAGATTAAGTGTCAACCATGATTGGTCAATTTTACTTAACAACAAATGCGATTGGTCAATTTCGATAGAAAAATTTAAGTTAATCGGCGATTAAGTTAATTGGCATTGGTGCAAGTGGCCCTAAAGACCGATTATGAAACTTGTTTCCTAGGGCGGAAACGTGAAAATCTTTACCTTAGAGAAGAACCTGAGAGTAGCCATGCCGGCCTTTTTCGTATAACGCTCTAATTTCTGGAGTACTAACGACTCACATCTATTTTGGCCGGAATGTGAATTAAAATCATATCCATTTTGCGACACTGCCGATAAAAATGGTTCAAGTCTGTGTTAAAATCATGCAATGAGGGTAGGCCGGTATTCATAGTTCCCATACAGCACAGAGAGATTTGAGGAACATTGCAGAATGATTTCATGGAAACATTGTAATATTGCATTTTGATTGCGAAACATTGCTGCAACATTGCTGGAGGATTGCAGCAACATTAAGATGTCCGCTTTTTGAAATATTGCGCTGAAACTTCCCATTTTTCCAAAATATTCACATAAATATTATTACATCACATAATTCTAATAAACAAAACAATATTTGCGTAACATTTTAAAAAAACATTTTTTGCAAAAAAAATCTCGGGAATATTTTTTCGGAAATTTCTAAGTGGTCACCCATCTAAGTCGCGACTCCGGTGAACGTTGCTTGACCTCCATGATCGCTGCAAACTGATCTTTTTTTTTTTTTTTTTTTTTTTTTTAATTAGTTTATTTCGGGACTGCTATACAATAATACATCATTTGAAATGTTACAATAAACTAAGAAAAAACATTTAACCTATTAGATTTAATTGGGCGGTACGGTATCTAGTACTCTCGCCGCCTCGTACAATTTTGTAGAATAAGTTCTATAGTCAATACAATGTTTCTATTTTAAGTTTCAGTAAACGTGTCATTCTACAGAGTAGATGTTGTAACCGTTGTTCCATATTTATTTTATGATTTTATATTCCAGTAAAAAAGAGGAAGTCCCACGATAACAAAAAACTGGATTTTTTATCTGGTTTGGTGAATAAGATAAAATAATAGGGCTAGAATAAATAATTGTATGGGAGAATATACTTTGTTTTCGCTCGTTACTTGTGTACGTGTGTGTATTATGTTACAGTGTGTGAGATGTGTGTGTCTGTGTTGCGTGTGTGAGTATGTCTGCACTAAATTTGTCTACACTAACTTATACCTAAGAATATGAGTAAAACTATGCTTGCTTGAGTCATATCTCATTGAGCCACCAATATTTTGATTTGTTTATCTTTTTTTTTAGTTTTTCTTCGTTCGGTATTGTAGTATCGTAACGCCATGCTATGCTGGTATCGTTGCTACTCGAAAATTTAGGGTATTCTAGTTTCTTGTTATTGTTATGTCTCGGATAATGATATATTATCGGTACGTTTTTGATATCCTGTATGTACCCTTTGTTATCTAGATATAGAAAACCTTCGGGGGGTATAAATCCGGTTGCTAGTGTTTTTTCGTAATACATTGGATTAGGATATAACGCACTGTATATTAAGCTATTCTGTTTTATTTTACTCGCTTGTGTATAGTGTTCTCTTATTAATTTAATTATGAAATTATCTATTCTAGGAATATTTGCTTTATTGTACAATCTTTGGTTGCTTACGTGATTAACGAAATTGGATTCTGCGGATCTATACATGTTCATGCATGCACGTAGGCATTTTCTTTCGAATTTTCGAATTTTTTCCATTAGTGCTGCGTTAATGTTAAACCATACGGGGCAACCGTAGGTTATTATCGGTCTTATTAACAGTTGATAGCATATTATTTTTATTTTTGGGTGTAGGTGTCTAGAGTGAAATAATCTTCTTAGGTGTGCAAATGTTTGAATGGCTTTCGTTAATTGTATCTCTGTGTGGTTTTTGTAATGCAGTCTTTCGTCTATATTAATTCCCAGATACTTAACTATTTTTTTGTGGGGGATTTTTTGTACTACATTGTTTTTTGGTGAACTCTCTATCGAAAATGTTTTATAATGTTTTCTTACGTTATGGTTTGCATACATTAGAGATGGCCTAAACAGAATGGTTTCGCATTTTTCGATATTAATTTTTAGTTTCCACGTTTCATAGTAATGTTCTAACTTATGTACTACGTTTTGTAAGTGCTCCTGTATTTTTGAGGGCCAGCTGTCCGCCACATATACTATTAAATCGTCAGCAAATGCTATTGCTTGAGGATTTTTCGGTGTGTTTAAATTAAATAGTTTAAGTACTTCGGCTGTGTAAATGTTAAAGAGTATTGGTGAATTAACTGTTCCTTGTTGTAATCCGTTATTGATTTTAAAAACTATATCAGAGTAGGTGCCTCCGTTTTCTGTGATTATTGATCTGCTGGAGATCATGCTCCATATTAGTTTGATTATATGATCAGGAAATCCTTTTTTGATTAATTTGAAGAGTAGTCCTTCTAGCCATACGGTGTCAAATGCTTTTTCCAGATCGATTAGACATGCACCTAAGCATTTTTTTCCATTTAGTGCCCAGTTTATGTCTGATGTTAATCTGTTTATTGCGTGTATTGTAGAGTGTTTATATCTGAACCCGAATTGGGCTTCTGATATAATTTCTTTTTCGTTACAGAGAGCGATAATTTTATCGTTTATTATTGTTTCATATATTTTGCTAATGTTGGGGACTAGACATATGGGTCTATAACTTGTGGGGTGTTCTTTTTTTTTTCCTTTTTTTAATATTGGGACTACTTTCGCCTTTTTCCAATTATCTGGGAAGTAAGAATGATTTAATAGATTATTGAAAATTATAACGTAGTTATAGATGAAGTTTGCTGGAATTTTTTTCAAGACGACGTTAGGGATTTTGTCGAGACCGAATGATTTCTTGTTGTTTAAGCTTCTGAATCTTTTTGTGAGATCGTGCATATTTGTGAAGTAATTTTTATAATTTTCGACTTTGTTGGGGTTATCGGCTCTATTTTCTTTGTTGAACTCACATATTGTCGTGCCATTGGATCTTTCATTTTGGATTTTATCAAAAAAGTTTTTTGTTTCCTTGTTTATTAAATTGTTGAGATGGGGACTGTTGTTTTCCATTTTGTTGTTGTTAATGCCGGCAAAATGTGCCCCTAAGATGTTGAGCTTATCTGTTAATTTGTTTATGAGGATATTATCATTTTCGTCTTTTTCATAATGCGTGGTGTCTATTTCTGCTTTGTTTAGGAGCGGGGAGTTAGATGGAATTTTGAGTGAGGCTATTTCTAAGGTATCTTTTTTTCTAAAGATGCTGTTTAATAGAGGGAACATCTTTGAAGAATCTTTTCTTGGAATATTCTTGATTTTGTTTTCCCAGTAGTTATTTATTGAAGTATTAAATGCTTTTTTTATGTCCGTTCTAATATCTTCAAGTTTTTTTTTTAAGTTTGTTATTATTCTTGTATTGGTTAATGGCCATTTTCTTTTATGATGGTGAATTTTTGTGAGTATTTTATTTTTTTGTTTTTGCATTTTTTGTATTCTATCAGTTAGGTAGGGATTAATTGAGTCTTTTTCTTTTATTTTTGGCACTACTTTTTCTATGGTGTTTAATATTTTAGCGTTAGCTTCTTCTAAGAATTCATGTATTTCCTGTATTGTTAAATTTCTATCGCTAGGGATGTTATTTGAGTATTCTTCTTCTAACGCTTTATTGAATTTATCCCAGTTTGTTTTCTTCAAGTTATATTTATAGTTTATTAAGTTGGGTTCTAGTTCAAATCCATTCTCTTTTTTCAAGGATATTGTGCATTTTACCGCGTTGTGGTCACTGTCATATGGGATGTTGTCTAAGCTGCAATCATCTTCGATATTATGAAACGTTAATCTCGCGTCTGCTAGGATAATATCCAGATACGAATTGCCGTTAGGATATGAGGGATATTTTGTACTTAAAAGTCTTATTTTGTAAGGGATACAGTTTGCATCGATCCAGGCTTTTAGTGCTAATCCGCGTGGATTGTTATTTGTATTTTTCCAGCTTGTATGTTTTGCGTTTAAATCGCCTGCCATTATGTAATAGTTTTCCTCGTTATTTAGTTTGAGTAGTTGGAATGTTTTTTGTAGATCAGGAATAAATTCTTTTTGGTTTCCACATTTTGCGTATGCCGCAATTATATATAGCTTTTCTGTTATTCTTTAGGTTGAGTTTAATTATCGACTGTTCTAGTATTCTTTCTTTGTTTGTTTCGGGAAGAGTTATTGTGTCGTATTTGAATGACTTTCTTATTATTGCCGCGGTTCCGCCTCCTAGATGGCTGTCCTTTCTATCGTTTCTAATTACGTTGTAGTTTTCGAATCTTAGAACGTGATTTTTAGATAGTTTAGTCTCGTTTATTAAAATTATGTCTGGCTTTTGCGTTTTCATCATATTATATAGAGATGCTCTTCTTTGGTTTTTAACTATGGAGTTAACGTTTATTGAAATTATTTTTATTTTTTTAAGGGTTTGGTTGTGCATTGTTTAGGTTTAATAGTCTTTCTAGTAGTGTAGATATCGTGTTGATTCTAATGGAGTTTTCCTCTACTATTTTCTCTAGTCTATTGAAGTTATTTCTCATTTCTAAGAATATGTCTTTGGGTGTCTTCGGATTGCCGTTTGGATTTATATTTACGTAGGTTAGATTAGGTACTTTAGTATTTTTGTTTATTGCATTTTCTTTATTTGGAAATTCTTGACTAGTTATTTGAGCGTAACTGATTCCCGGTTGAACACTTGATTTGTTTATGAATGGATTTTCTAATTTACCGTTATATTTTTTATTAATCTTATTTCGGTTTAATTCTAATACTCTTTTTTTATTTTCTATTAACTTGGGGCATCCTCTATATGAGGCGGGGTGGCCGTAGTCATTGCAGTTTGCACAGAATAATTTTTTTTTGTCTAACTGTATATCTGTCGGACAGCTGCACCTACCCGGGTCATGTTTATCGTTACATTTTACGCATCTGTATGGCATATTACAATTTGTTGCTGCGTGCCCTAGTCTTTGACAGTTTTTGCATTGTATTACGTCCCTTCGCATCATTTTCTCCCAGTAAATGACTTGATGAAATAAGTATTTTATTTTTTTTAAGTCATTTACTTGGCTATTTGGTGAAATTTGCACAATAAATATAGGTAAAATTTTTTTCTCTTGTTTAGATTTATTCGTTGAAAATCTAACTACTTTTTGGAATTCTAGATTGTCGATGTTCTGGGATCGCAATTCTCTTAGAACTTCGTTTTCTTCGAATGTACTGTTTAGACCTTTTAAAAGAATGGTTTTTGGCTTCTCTATTTTATCTGTATATGTATAAAATTTTGTATTGCATTTAATTAATAGTTCTTTGGTTTTTCTAAAATTCTCTAAGCTATCTACTTGTAACATGTGTTTACCGTTATTTATGCGTTTGATGTAGTAGTTATCTATTCCTCTTGCGTTTATTTCCAGTAGTCTGGTTGTGTCCTTTGGGTCCTGGTATAGGATATTGATGGGGGGGGGCTTGTCTTTTCTCGGCAGTTTTTGTTGCGTGGTGCTTCTCTCCTGGGATGTACTTGCGATGTGCTGGTCCTTGATTGTATTGTTATTCTCTGCTTTCTCTTTCTTCTTATTTCCATTGTTGTGCTGGCTGTTTTTTTTTCTTAGTATTGTGACGAAGTCCTTGTCTTGTTGTTCTGTTTCTTCGGCTTCCATTTGTGACGGTATTTCCGTGTCTAATGCCATAAATCTGTTTTGTACTGTTACCTGGGGTATTGAGTCCTGGCCCCTTTGGTATCTTTCTATTGTTTTTTTTAGATTTTCAATTTCTATTCTGAGTGCATTGTTCTCATGTAGCGCTACTATCAGAGAGTTATTTGCGTTGTCAGTTGTCTGCACGTTCGTGCTATCCTTGTTTTCTTTGCCGCTTACTTTGTTGCGTGCCATATTAAGATTTGGGCATATCTTGTTGCGTTTGATGCTTTTTACCTTGATTAATGCAGATTTTCTTTTCATTAATTCCTTGTTTAATTTGTCACTTATGTCCTCTGTCTCTGTTTTCACTCCTATTTGCTCGTTCAGCTTCGGGGTCTCGCTTCTCGATGTTATGACTTCGAGCCTGTTCCTTTCAGGCTCGACTAGATCCATATTCCAGTCATCGCATTTGTTAGCGATTTCTGATTCTGATCTCTCTATGGTGAGAGATGCCACCGATGAGTCTTTGGTTGACACTCTGCTGGATTTTTTACACTTTGCGATTGCGAAACTCACAAAATCTCACAAAAGACCGGTACACTCGGCTAGCGCTCGGCGGGCCTGCGTGTGCACGTGGCGAGAGCTCGACGTGAAGTCCTGCAAACTGATCTTTCATAATGACCGATGAACACTTTATGCTGATATGTGTACATAACTGATAGATCAGGTCAATATACGTTGTCGAAAAAATGAAATATGTATAATTAAAGCACATTATTTATATAAAAAAGTATAAAATTATAGTTTTTTTTATTAATTTTGCAGAATAGCATCTGGAATAACTTTTCTGTTATTTGTTTAAATAAGATGCAATTAGAAAATATATATCAATATAATACAATAATTAAATTAAATATAAAAAAATTTTTATTAAAAAAACAATTAAAAAATATTGTTTGTTCATTGGGCTGTAGATCGAGGTTTCTTCATATATGGACCTATTTCATCTATTGATATAAATATTTATGTTTCTTAACAATACTATGATACACACAGCACCACGGGACCGCATGCCCTTTTCTAGACGTCTTAGAGTCAACATTTAAATAATGTCTGCAGACGTCTATGCAAAGTCAATTTGCAGTCAACTTTGAAAGCCTGACTTGGATGAGTCGACTTACAGTCGATATGTGGACGGTTGTACTCTTAGGGAATGTAGAGATTCAGCAGAAAATTTAGTAACGCTCGACCTTAATTTGCTAAATGCAGATGAATAAATATGGATGAGTTAAATTAATATATTATTATACGCGAATATTCTGCTTTGGTTTTTTATTGCCACTACTTTATTAAAAAATTATGATATTTCAATGTTTCCGGAATATTATTGACTGCGTTCAGCAGACTCAACATGTTGAGATATTCTTCTAGATCATCCAATCAAACTTTTAGATTTAGAAGAATATACCAATAACAGCAAGCGCTCACTAAACTGTTGAGTCTGCTGAACGCAGCCATTGGCACATGCCATGCGATGTTGCAGGCATATTGTTAATTTATGTTTCTGCAATGTCTCCGTAATATTGCATTGCAATCTGCAACATTGCAACGTTGCTACAATGTTGCTGGAATTTTCTGTGCTGTATGGGTTGATTCTTATACTTAAGACCATCCCAAGTATCATATATATATATATATATATATATATATATATATATATATATATATATATATATATATATATATATGTATATAAGATACTTGAGATAGTCATATACAGGGTGATTCAGACCCATGTGTCCCTGTAAAGACGTGTTCTTGGATAAATTCTGAGACGATTTTTCCTGTACTAAAATTTTGTCCGACACTTACTTTTTGAATAATAAGAGGATAAAGTTAGCAAATCACGGGCCGTGTACACATGGTAGACAAAGGCGGCGCAACTCACCGTCCGATACGGGTAAGCGCCCGCGTCGGACGGTGAGTTGCGCCGCCTTTGTCTACCATGTGTACACGGCCCGTGATTTGCTAACTTTATCCTCTTATTATTCAAAAAGTAAGCGTCGTACAAAATTTTCGTACAGGAAAAATCGTCTCAGAATTTATCCAAGAACACGTCTTTACAGGGACACATGGGTCGTTCTGAATCACCCTGTATATATATATATATATATATATATATATATATATACAGGGTGTCCGGGAACTAGGAAACCTACCGCTTTGAAAATATAGAGAAGATGGAAAAGGACAGAAAAGTCTACCATTTTGTGATATTCGCAATAACTATTAAGTCATAAAATAAAACGTCTAAGCCAATGTGCGGTGACACTGCGCCATCGCGCCTAGCTCGTAGGCAACGGCGTGCGGCGGGACAGGTGACGCGTCGTTGTTTGAATTTGCACGGCGCGACGGTCTGACAGGAATAGAAAACAAGCCTATTGTAAGCCTTAAGTCGCAAGAAATTGACCAACCATGATCGACCATTCTCCTTATATTCAACTATGATTGGTCAATTTCTTAAGGCTTAAGGCTTACTACATCTATTGTAGACCAAGACTTATCGGCAAAAGTGTCGCAAAATGGATGTGATTTAATTCACATTTCCGCCAAAATAGTGGGTCGTTAGTGCGCTAGGAATTCGAGCGTTGTAAGGGAAAGGCTGGCGTGACTGCTCTCAGATTCTTTTCTATCTTTATCATTGAATTTAATGGAAAAATTTTTTGATTTTCACGTTATTATTCTAGGGAAAAAGTTATATGACTGATCCTCGGAATGTACCCAATGCATCCATTGGATGCAGAAAAATTGTAACACACTTAGATTTCTTTTTTTTCTTCAATTTTAAAATGAAAAAGAAGAACCGTACAAAAAATTCAATCCTATGGGATGTGGAAAAAGAACAAGCCTTTATTTTTTGATAGATTTCATAATTCATCGAGCGATTGATTTTTATCTGTGAATCCAATCAATTATGTTCAATCGGTTGAAGAACAGTGCTGCATTTCAAAATCCATCGAAAAATAAAGTGTTACGAACTCATTGTGACTCTACTACATAGACTACGTTCACACGGTTTGATTTATACCGAAGTTATAACATCGATGTTATGAAACTGACCATTCGCAATCTTTCCATTCTTTAGAAGAATACCTACAATTGGCCAGTAGCATAACGCCGATGTAATAACTTCGACATAAATCGGACCGTGTAATATGTAATACATACGTAGTAATACATACGTAGTAATACATACGGTCAAAAAGGTTGCAACACTTTTTTTCGATGAGTTTTGGAATGCAGTCTGATCGTCGAGCGATTGGTTCTTACTTGTGGATCTTAAATGCTGTTAAAGACCATTGCACGTAAAAAGGTTTTAGTCGTTACTGTAAGGCTGCTGTTGTTATAAAGTTTGAAGGGAATTGTTAAATGTGGGTACAAAATCTGACGTAATCTGTTTTAAACAAATATATATTTTAACTTTTTTTGTTTCTCTTTTAGCGATAAATTTTGTTTGAAGTTTAAAGATAGCTAGGTTATGTGTAGTTTTTTTTTCATATTAATTGAACATAGGCGTTAACTGTAATTTTTCAACCTGACGAAAGATCGTATGTATGTACGAATCACATATGGACTCTGACGAAAGATGATTTATGTTTGAGCTGTCAAATAACCTAGCCATCTTGAATGGGTCTGAAAGACCTTCTCGAAAAAGCTTTGTTTCCGTGCTATTTTGTTTTAGTTGAGCAATCAAGTTGGTCAATTGTAGCAGTCGTTAGAGGAGACTTGAAATTTTTTTTTCACCTAGCCCGGATCTCTTTCTCGTTCCGTCTTCATACAGTAAGCGAACGAAATTTTAGGAGAATTTCCAGTAATGTGTTTAAGGGTTAAGCTACAAAACGAAATTTATCACTGAGAGAAGATGCAAAGAAGTCAGAATATCATATATGCTATTATTTAAAAATTGATACCATCAGATTTCGTATCCACGTTTAACAAATCCCTTCAAACTTCATAATTACAGCCTAAAACCTTTTTACGTGCAATGGCCTTAACTATAATAGCGTTTTTCATTGGGAAAACTAGTGCGCACTGAGTGTGCACTCGCCGCTGGCAATTGGACGTTTCGGTTCGCGCGATGACGGTGCCAACGGAAACGCCCAATTACCTGCAGCAAGTGCACATTCAGTGCGCACTAGTTTTCTCAATGAAAAACGCTATAAGTTACGTTTATTCATTCTATGAGCAAGACTAACAAGTTCCGAAACTCATCGAAAAAAAGTGTTGCAACCTTCTTAGCGCTGACCGTGTAACATGTTTTCTAACCTTCAAAAACGTTATCTTTAATCTTTTTGGTTTGATTGACTTACCGGTTAATGTTATGACAGTTGAAAATAACAAAGCTTGAGAGCACTTTTCGCTATACAAATTTGAATATATTCCGTATGTTCGTGTAATGTTTGTCTTTTGATAAAGTTATAGTATTAGGTTATATAAAAATTATTCTTTTACTTTTTTAATAGAAAAGTTAACCAAAAACGTTGAGATAAGAAATTACATATTATTTAATAAACATTAAGTAATAATGTTAACCCCTGGCCAGCAGCACATTTAGCGGTCAATGAAAATTTGTGATAATACCGAAGAGGTTAACGCTTATTTCTTCTATATTATTGTATAGTTTTCCTTTTTTGAAATTGTTGTTTCCAATTATAACACAAGTCATCACGAGTTAGCGTACACAGCTAAAAAGTTTTATTCGGCTGTATCGTCGTCGTCGCGTTTTGTACTATTCCCCACATAGAACACAGAGTTGTAACATCATAAGGATGTCGGTATGACTTTATTTGTCACTACAAGTACAGATAAAATTATGATATTATCGAGTGATGATAATGATATCCTTATGGTATCTGTATTCTACTTGGGTCTATGAACATTACTAACGTGACATTTTTTTTGTGATAAAGTGTATGTTGAAATAAAAAAAAAGCGTAGCAGCGTTTTGTTCGACACTGTGTCACATAATGTATGATTGTGTTCTGTTGTTATAAAGCACCCATAAAGTTAACATTTACCTTCAATTAACTGTTCCAAGATGTTATGCTGATGTTTGGGATAATGATAATTTTAGTTTGATTGTCCGGTTCTATTGGGTGATACCTCGATTATGCACATTTCTAATAAATAATATATTTGATGTACTATATGCATAACACATCGACACTAATGTTTATTTATAAGCGAAACAGATTGTGAACATTGAAATATTTTTGGTGAATTTATATATGTATAAAAAGAAAAAACTTGAAAATTTAACATAAAAAATTTATGACTTTTTCGAAGCAGTTAGAACTATAATCTGTCGTTTAATAGTACTTACCTTTTTATATAACATGTGAATTGAATGTTGTTGTATGTAAATCGGAAAAAATAAAAAACCGCATGAGTATCACTGCGGTTATTTCAAGCTTCTAATTACTACATGTTTATTACAACGGTAGATAAAAGACCATTCTAATCTCATGCGATTGTTATGCGAGTTTGCGATAAGAATTTCTTTCTCGCGATAAGAATTATCGTCATGATTTATTGTATATTATCAAACATGTATTTACTTCCTTTAACTTGAGTATTTAGAATTTCTTTATTGTTTTTAATGATACGACAAAATATCAAAGGAAGAAATCGTTTATTTTGAAAAAGTAAATATTATGTAATCTAATATCCAGATAGCATAACGTCCACCACTGAATGTCTATTGGACGTTAGAATCCGAGTTCGAGTATCTGGACATCCAAAAGTAACCGAATAAAATTTGAGAGATGCCTAGTAAATATCTTATATGAATTAATGCTGATTTTTCACAACTTTGGGCATTTATTAATTGAATATTCAAAAAGAAATCTAAAACGGACATAATTTCCAATTATTCTATTTTCAATTATATGTAATTATTGTTAAAACAAACATTGAAAAAACATATAAAGAAGTTTACGAGTAATTATAAATTTGAAGCGCAGGATTAATTTATATAGAGGAGAAGGTAGTAATATGGCACTTATTTACACTTTATACAATAATTTGTTAATAATTAATATTTTGTATTGAAATTTGAACAATTATATTTGTCAAAGTATATTATTTAATAAATTTTCAACTCAAAGTTATGAAATATTTATTACATAGGACATAATTTATAAAAATGTGACAACACTTTGTATCATATATAGGTGAAAGAGAAAACAGAGTGGTAATATGGCCAAAAACAAATTAAGAAAATTAATTTTGTTTAAAAAACACAGTATTTTGTTAAAAATTATATATCTTAATTTTTTATCGTTTAGAATTTTTTTGCGTTTAGAAACGTTAGAGATTATTTTATTTTTGTTTAACATTAAACAACAAGGATAAAATAATATCTTTAATGTTTCTGATGGCCCTCTAGAGTGACATTTGATGTATTGAAGAAATATTTCGATATGAAAATCTCACTTAAGTAGCCGTATTAATAAAGTGCTATGCAATTGCATAATTTTGCATAACTTAATTACATATTTATATACAAATTACAATTTTTTTACAAGATTTCATCGTACAATTTAATAAAAGTTCTAACATAAAAATTGTGATAGTTGATTGCTTGGAAATACTGTGAATTTCCCGAGCACTTTTTTTGGTCATAATTATGCTATAATTTTATCGTTATGATATCAACTGTCTGTAATATTAAACCGTTATTTGTATGTCTCGAGGACGTGAGTTAGAGTCGTCAATTGTGGTTAATATATGTTTAAAATCTAACATTAAAGTAACGTCTGCTTGCTACCTAAGAATTAACTACATTTTTACACGATGTATTATTGTTTGCAAAAAATATTTAGTTTTTCTGTCATTTATTGTAATATTGTGGTGGTCACTTTGTGGTTGTTTCTCAACAGCCATTGTCAAATTCTGCATATTCAACATCCCTAAAATCCTTAGAAAATACATTAACATTTATAAAATTGCAAATTTTTGTTTGAAGCTCTTTATCAATATTTTAATTGCATCTTTTTCCGCAGATTAGTTATTTATCGACAATCGAGGACGATTTCTCCGATTCATCAAAATTGTTAATCAATTTTTCAAATGATGTGTTTGGACATCTATATATTTTTTTTACCTCATCAATGTGTCCTTCATTTTCCGAGCATATAATTTGTTTTACAATAATTGAAGTATCTTTCGTTACATTATTTTCATCATCGATGGTATTTATAAACGATGTATTGAAGCGTGAAGAAGCCAAAGTCTCATCATTTCTAATACTATTATTTATACTAATAACTGATTCGACAATATGATCTTTAATACATTCTTTTGGACTATCTGTATCGCTTATTATATTTTCTCGCGACAAATTGATATCTACAGAATCAGTGGTTTCAACATCCTTTAATATATTTTTCGTAAAAAGTTCTCTACAGTTGTCTGACTTAATTATTTTGCAAAAACTTGATGAAATATCATAAACTGGAGAGACCATTGAGCAAATATTATTAGAATAAAGTTTGTTTTGCATCGCTCTTTTGGCGACGTGATGTAATGAAGATTTTCTCATAGTTTTCTCGTTCTCGATTTTAATTGACGCGATATTATCGTATTGTTTCACTTGGAGATCATCATTTTTTAATCTAAAAAAGTCATAATTCAATTGCTGGCTAAAAATTGTGTTACTGTTTAAGTGATTTAAAGATGTCACAGGATACTTGGGGATTTGCTGTAAAGATTCTTGATCTTTTTCTAATATTCTGATATCCCTCATATTTTTAGTTGCACTCTCTTTGGATTTTCTACTCTCTGTCGTGACAAGATAATCAGTGAAACTTCTTTGACGTTTCATTGAAGAATTGTGCTTCTCGATTGAGAAAGGATTACTCTTCGAGTTTTTTGTATATTGATCTATTGATTCAATCAATTTATTATTTTTACTTTGTATAGATTCTTTAAAAAATGTTTTATCATTTATTATCGAAAGGTCATCGCTTAAACTTCTAACCATTTTTTCTTTTAATTTTGGTTTTTTTTTCATAGAAATATTCTCTGTATTTTTCTGATTTTGATTTGCTAACGTGATCATTTGAAATTTCTTATTGTGCAGTCTCTGTCTTTTTCCAAGATATATTTTCTTTTTTGCAAACTTACTATTTCTCGTCTTACATTTTCTTTTGGGTTTGAATAGAGTACGCCTAATCAAATGTCTAACATCTTCAGAATTTTCTTTATGTTTGATTAAAGCGAGTTGCTCTTCTTTATAAATATGATGATTCTTAAAGATATTGTCGTTCTTTTCATCTAATTTGATCAGCTTTTTCTTTATGGTTCCTTCTTCCTCCTTAAAAACGGCTTCCCGGCAGTGTTTAAAGTTGTTAGCATCTTTCTCGTTTGACCAAATCATATTTCTTTTCAAAAAGTTGCCTTTAGTATCTTCGTACATAATGTCTTGCCTATTTTTCAGTATGTTAGTATTATCTTCTTTTAGTCCGATCTTGTAGCTTTTTAAAAAATCTCTTTTTCCCTGTTTAAATAAAATCTTCTGACTGCCCTTAAAAATGTTGTCCTTGTCTTTGTTTAATCTAATTAAGTTTGTTCGCATTGAAGCATCATTTTTCTCTGCTCCATGGACCTCTTGGTTACTTTTCTTATTTTGTTCATCAATCATATCTTTTTCCGTAGCTGTTTGCATTAAAACCTCTTTTCCTTCTTTAAAAGAAATCTTCTCGTTACAATTTAAAAACTTACTTTTTACATCGTTCAGTCTAATGAAATTCCTATCTGAGACTTTGTCCTCTTCCTCAAAGACAATTACCTGGCTGTTTTTCACAATTTCCTTGTTTACCGCTTCCGGCAGTTGTTGCATTTCTTCGTTTTCCATTACCTGAATGGTATCGAAATCGAACATTTTCGATCGATTGACACTTGCGGTTTGAGGTTTGTATGAAACAATGCAATTTGAACATTTACAGATATTTTGCCAATAATACTCGTTTTCCATACTGTTATGGCTTCTTGTAGAATCCAAGTGCATCAGAGACAAGTGTAGACACTGATGGTTGGTCAGGTGGCAATTGCAATCACATTCTCTTCTTATTAAATGATCCTCGTTGATTAGAACACCTGAAATGCAATCTGCGACTTAGGACTTTTCAAATTTAATAGATATAATCGAGATTTGTGACTAGTTAATATTTGTTATTGTTTCTTAATCTTATCATGCTGAAGACAGTTTCCCAAAACAAATCAAAAAGTGAAGCATAATCCAACATATACAATAACCTTATAAATAATAGAAGAAACATAAAAATGCAACGATTTTTTATGTTACATTATTTACATAATCGTATTTTGTATTTTGGTATTTTTTGAATTAAAATTAAAATATATATATTATTAATAAGTTGAAAGGAAAAAATGTTATAATATGACTTTTTATTTAGCTTATATAATACACATAGACACTAAGCATTAAAAATTGAGATTAAAATATTATAATTGAAAAAGTTGCATTATTAATTGCATTACAATTGTAACTAACATTTGGGATTGACACGATTTAGTAAGGTTTTGTATTCGATATTTTTTTTCTTTTTGCAGTAGTATACAAGTATACAAGTATACAATAAAATAATAAAAATCGAATAAAATTTCAAGATATTTGTCAAAGTAACTCATCTTTTTGCTCTCTCTCTCTCTCTCTCTCTCTCTCTCTCTCTCTCTTTTTCGAGTAATTCTTATTGCAATTATTTTGTGTTTATGCTTTATCATATAAAAATTTGATAAGTCATCAACGCGGTCTCTAATGTGGAAATAAAAGATTTAATAAACAAAATAAGTCAAATTACAGTTTTGTAATTTTTGTTTGCTTTGTCCTCATTGAATTTTATTTGAAATAATAATATACAACTATTATAATAAATAATATTATACATTATACGATATAATAAATATTACAGTATGCGATTTCAATACAATCTCAATTTACAATGCATCGTTAGGAATGGGAAAACTTATAATACATTCTTAAATAGACGATCACAACCAAGCTTAATAAAAATTACGAAAGATTTGGATTATTTGTTTGCAGGTTTCTGGAAATGTATGTAATTTGATTTTCCTGAATATGTAGTGCAAATCATTATTTCTTTTGTCTAATTTATCGCATCTTATTTATGAAAAGATACAATTGGATAACATTGGAAGACATTTTATGTTCTAATTTTGGACATGTATTTGAGTTGTTTCTTCGAAACTTTTATCTTAAAATAACTCTATGTTTAAAATTTACATGTTATCAAAATTGCTTTAATTGATTTTTTTAATTTATCAGTATGTGTGCTAATTTTTTATTTATTTATATATAACTCATACAGCATCGATTATTGCAGAAAGTTTTCAAAAAGAGTTCAGTCTTTCACATTTCATGTGCAACACTTCTGAAAGGATTCTGCAAAATGTCATACAGAATTTTGTAAATTTTCGAATTGGAAAAAAATTTTTTAATTTTTAAAATTTATTCCGTTGTTTTCGCTGACTATCCAGAACGAAAATTTTTCAAGTCCGCTCGTGTGTTAAGTTTAGGTTAAGTTTACGTTAGGAGTACAAGAATGCTAGTCAAATATTGTTTCTTTTTCTTTTTTTTCTTCAAATTTTGTTTTGTTTTAACTTTGTCTAACTAAATTACACTCCAGGACAATCATCGATAGATGGAATATCAATATGTAGTTTGGACGGTTTCTGAGAAGAGCGATCTTGATGGATGAGGAAACCTGTGTTGTCGGCTTGAGGGAGCATGTTGAGCACAATCGGGGCACTCTTTGGCTCGCTAGGGATTTTCTTCAGATTTCCATCTGTGGTACAGCCAGTACCAGATGGTTAGACAAAGATAATAATTAGCAATACGAAACTAAAGAGTTAGAATAGCAACAGGCTGGAATTTGCTTGGGATTCGTTTAAACTAAGCGTTAATATGCCATTTGACATCAGGACATTTAATAGCGCTTCCAACAGTTATGAAATTTAGAAGCTTTCGAATGCGGAAATTAATAACATGTAATAATGTTAATTTTTCATTTGCAGAATTAATTTGTTCCATTAAAATTAGACGAATTTGAAACAATCTGTTTGCGCGCGCGTGTATATATGTGTGTGGCTAACAAGTGTGCCTAAGTAAGAGCGTGGTCGGTATAATTCGCAGTTGGCAAAAGCTATATTTTAGATCTTGCGCGAGCTGGTAGAAGGCACTTTTTTTTGTGAAAGAAAAGCTCAGTTGTCATTGAAGTTTTGCCACAGTAAAGTATGAATAATGATTCTAAATATATTGGAGTAGGCTCTAGTATCGAGTAGAAAGAAGAAGCGATCTGACATCGATCAATATTGGATTGTCTGTTGTCCCATGCAAATTCTATCGAAAATGTTTGAGTATATATTATTCAGATAAAGCTTGGAAAACCAACAATCAGTTTAAAGCAGTTATCTGGAGAGATTCGTTGGATATGGAGATCTTTGCCGCACGAATTTGCTATCATTTTAATGCAAGTACGGTATGTCTCGAAAATATTAGTAAATTATCTACTGACTGGACATACAAGTATAATTAATATAGTTGCATTTTGTTTCGAATTAAATAGAATGTGTCTATGCATTTAAAAAAATTATTAACCAAAGTCTAAATTAAGTTGACCACACTATTATTAGACAGACTCTATGTGTAATATAATGTTAGATTTGAAATTTGCTTGCAGCTGTCTGCAATAATTAAAGTTCAAATTAAATTTGGTTATTATTACGATTATTACAAGTAGAAAGTACAAATTCTTCGATATTGAATTCTAGAAACTATAACTAGAACTACAAACAAACGATACGTTATATCAGTTCATATTGTAACGCTGAGTTAATTATCAAATATACATAGATCTTAATCAAATCTTAAACAAATTGGTTGAAACATGGCAAACAAATTGGTTGAATCATATCGATTGGTAGTATTCGATTAATGGCATTACAGATATTAATTGTATTATAAATAGATAATGATAAGGTAAGAAGTAGAAATAGATAAGTAGATGATAAGGCTTGTTTTGTTATCAGTATTTTGTATCCAGATAATTATGGAAAATTTAATCTGTATTGATATTTTACAAAAAATCAGCTCTAGATTTCATTGACGAAATATTTGCTCTTCCTCGCATGTTATCACTTTAATTCTTGGTTTGTAATATAAACATAAAAACTTTATAAATCCTTTTAGAGCTACACTGAAAGAAAAGTTTTTTGTGTTGAAGTAAGTGTACTTATTTTAATATCATTTCCTCGATTTAAATAAATATTAGTTAGTATAAAATAAGTTATTTTTAAATTTGGGAAATCTCTTTTTAAATCAAGAAAACGATGTTAAAATAAATATATTTGTTTAAACATAAAAAATTTTTTTAGAGCTGTTTTACAATTTCCGATTAACTTAATCGGCCAATTCAATATCAACTCTGATTGGTTATTTTTACTTAAAATTTTTGGGAACTGAAATTTCACTCTAAGGAAGTAAAATGTCTGCACTGTTAATGATCGTGAAAGTTGCGCCAGTCAAATTCGTTGAAGTAAAATTTATTCCGGCAGAAGTGAATTTTGCTTCAAGGAGGAAGTGAAGAATCATTCTAAGCGAGAGTTACTTGAAAAACATTTATTTTTATCCGAGTGAAATTTCATTTGTATATAAATAGAAGTGAATGTTGATCGAACATCTAAATTGCTCCTACTTGTAGGAGTGAGTTTGTTCACTCCATTGTAAGGAGTGAATACATTTTGTAAAAGTGAAAAATCACTTCAAATGAGGTGATCTCCTATTCATTACAACAAAGAGTGATACATTTTATTCCTAAAAATTTAGAATATAATCAATTATTTCTACTTAATGATACATGCGATTGATCAATTCCAATAGAAAAATCAACCAATTAAGTTAACCGCGGAGGTTGTAAAACTAGCCCTTATACATATGATATTTTCAACATTTTATAGGTAACAATTTAATAATTACAATTGTGAGAAATGTAAATATTTTAAATTAAATGCATTCTGTTACTCTTTGTTTCTCTTGGAAATTAATATTTAGTGTTATTTTGAGTATATTTCGTGTTTACTTAATAAACCAAGAATTGAAAGAATCAGTCAGATAATTTATAAGACATTTATTCAGATTTAAAAGATTGAGAATCAATTTGCGTGAGGCGACTAAAAAACGTCGCCTCCAACGTCACACTGTTCACAAGTGCAAATGCGCTGTGATCATATTGTGTAACGTCACCACAGATGTACGTGTAAAGATTCATAATTAATATAATTAATAAATTAATATACCTAATATAACTAGTGTAATATTGTACTGTAGTGTACGAATTGTAAAGAAATTTAAACATCTGTCGAAATAATTGATAAAAGAGAAATATCTATTGTTTTTATTATTATTGAAAATTGATGTAGTAGCAGTCTTCAGGACTGCTTACAACTCCAGCATAATCGAGCAGGACGTATTTTGGATATTATGAATATTTACTCCGTCCGTGCGTATTGGTTCTCTTTCTTTTAGCTTTCATAAAGACAATTAGATGAAAAACCGATCACACATGATCAGATCACTTACCAGTTCCATGACGAAGATCATCCTGCGCTTTATAAAATTCTGCGAGCTCTTTGCCGGAGCACAGCGGAGTGTCAACTTGAGTAGTACTATTAAATAATGAATAGTCCACCTCGTAACCTTGCCGTTCCTTTGAGTAGCTTACCATAGGGTCGAAACGATGACCCCATAGAATTTCCTGCGGCAGATAACTGGTCCTAGCTTGGGTAGTTTGTCCAGTAGACTCGATGGTACCTTCCAAGATGAGAACGACTTCGAAACGTTCGGTTAACATATCTTCAGCGGATGTATTGAAGAAAGGCGAGGATTCGTTGATCCGATGAATAATGGTGGCTGGCCAGATGAAAAACAGATCGCCGTTTTCACCATCGGTACCTACCACCAGCTCATGCTGGTGTTGAGATAGAACTTCACCCTCTTTGGTCGTCTTACTGCGAATCATTTGTGCACGTACACTTGCACCGATTATGTGACTCTTCCTCATATCGCCCACTCGAAACATGAGACAGAGTTCACCATCCCGTTGACAAATTACGGCGTTTCGCGAAAATAACAAGGTTTGGGTACGTTGTTTCGGTCTAGTCATTTTAGCGAATACGATACCAACCTGTAATTTATTTTATTTTATTTTTTTAATTAAACTTAATTTTTCTTAATTTCGATATTTTACGTACAAGAACTCAACATTTTCCGAACATACTCACCATGAAAGCTTGGATCATGACCCCAGAGATACTCTGAAGGCACATAATAAATATGGCTTCAGGACATTCTTCGGTAGTGGAGCGGCTGCCATAACCGATAGTGTGTTGAGTTTCGATACTAAAGAGGAAACAGCTGGTGAAGCTAGCAATGTTGAGGACGCACGGAATCCAGTTATTCTCTATTTGGAAAGGTGGCAAGTGGTGCTCTTCAAAGTCACCGTGGGTGAAAGCTATTAACCACCAAATCACCGCAAAACCTAGCCAAGATAGAAGAAAGCTCAAGATGAAACACAGCAATGTCCAACGCCACTGTGTGTCCACTAGGGTTGTGAAGATGTCTTGTAGAAAACGCAGCGATCGTCGGGAGATGCGCGATTGCAACACGTTGCAATCGCCATTTTTCAGGACGGCGCGACGACGCAGTTTCCGCGTCGGTCCAGCCCGGTATCGACTCCTGAAACACATATACATATGTGATTTTTAATACACATTGAAGCTCATTGCAATGCAATATGTTTCTGATAATGCCAATTTCAGCTATTATTATATTAACATATTTTGACACATACATATATGATTTCCAGGAATATCATATGTCATTGATTTAATTTTTACACGAAAGAGTAACAAAATTTTACTGTCAAAATATATTTAATTTACTTTCGTCTTTGAATTCGATTTCGGGAATTTGAACATTTAAGGAATCGTTTTATTAGAATATACAATGTAAAAAAATTTTATAATGCTAAACATCTTTTGTTCTACCTTGGGTGTTTTTTTTTTTTTTTTTTTTTAAATTACGAGAAGTAGAACTTTGCCACGTCCATCTAGTGGGACGTATTGCTCGCGGATGATGTGCCCGTAAATAGGACATAATTTTTTACAATATTTTTAAAACTTTGCTGTAACATTGCTGAAGTAATAAAGCGAGTTATTGGAAAACAAGTCTTTTGCAATGTAGCAATGTTGCATCTGTGTTGCCGCAAGCTTCTGTGCAATATGTATCTATACATGGAAGTATTGAGAAAAGTACTAAGCATTAAGTTTATCAAAAAATTCATGGTTTACAAAATATTTTGTATTATATGTTAAAATATGGCGGAATATATAAAATATGTGAAATATCTTGTAAACTTGATTTTTCGATAACTCAAATCTATTTTAATATTTTTATATGTGTATAGAACAACTAGAAAAAAATCGCATTATGTAAAAAAATTTTACAAGTCCATTAAAAAAAAGTAGTGATGACCTTGAAATCTCAAATCTTTGTGACTGAGAAACATTTTTTGCTTGTCATAATATTTGTTCTTACAAAAGAAACAATCTTTTCCTTTAACTTTTTCTCTTATTATCTTAAAAACAACAGGTATTTTAGATTGTCAGAAAATAGGAAATAATTCGTATAGTGTTTTCTTTCTCGCATTCACTCACCACGGATCTCTGCGCATTGTTCGTCATCATTCTTGCACTTTGACATAACGCGTCGTAAAATGTTTCGAGATAAAGACTCCGACACGTCGTGTTATCGAAAAAATAATTTATATGATTTATTCGTTAGTTTTAAATTACTAATTTATTTCAACACAACACTTGCTAAGTCTAAGTATATCACACTTGATTTACACATAGCAACTTGTGTATTGATCTCGATATAATGAATCTTTCGTATTTCACGTTCATATAAAAATATAAAATAATTTATTTATATATATAACTGTATATCAAGTTTGATATCAAACGCGAATAAATCTTGATATAACATATCATGGCATCGATATCCATGAATCACTTGTATATGCTTTAGCATATTGGTTGTCTATATGAGATATCACTGTCAGAGATTCAATGCTGCAGAGAAGACTTTCTCGGGAGCCTGATCTCTCTTTACTGCCGTAAAAAGGAAGTCGCCATTTTAACTTTGAACGATAACCAGCTGTGTAACTGTTATCTACCAATTTACTTATTGCCATGCGTTAATCAACTGCTGAGTCAATGATGGCATTCTTCACTTCCGCCGGGTCGATGATGATACTCTCTCATCAGCTGATCATATAAATCAGTTGATATTTGTTCTTTTCAATTCATAAATTCAATCGAAATTATTAATCTACTACTGTAATGAGAGAGAGAGAGGGGGGGGAGAGGGGGGGGGGGAAGAAAGGGAGAGAAAGAATACTTTTTATGAAATTAGAAAGAATACTTTTTATGAAATTAAAATAAAATTTTATATATATATATATATATATATATGTATATATGTATGTATATATCAATCTTTTATTTATTTAAAATAATTTAAAATAATACAGATTAAAAATTGGCAGAATTTCTTGAAAATTTGAAAATTTGACAATTTAATAAGATAATGCATATACTGACTAAAACAAAAAGCTCTTCTGAAACAAAGTAATAAACAAAATTTTAATTTACCTAATAAAAACAGAAATAATTAAGCTAATGCAATTATTACCAAATATGTTATATAAAAATTTCTCAAAAATTTATCTAGTAAGAATACACATACGAATAATGTAAAAAAAAATTTATTACATTTATTTAGAAATATTTATTAATAAAAAGTTATTATTATAAATAAAAAAAGGTTGTACATTATGTTTACGTATCTAGAATAATTCAGAACTATCTGGTATTTATGTGGGATAAAATTCCACCATTTTTCTTTTATGGGCGGTTTATCCACGCGACCTCGAGCACTTTGTCATTAAGATACCGTGGATCTCTAAGTTTCTTATCGAGCATCACAAGATGCTGATAAGAATAGCAGTTGGTGAAGAATAGACAAATATTAACCATTTTTGGTACATTGTAATCATGTTGTTTGTGCAAAATCGAAAATTCTTTGCAAGCTAAAGAGCAACATACTACACTGACATGGACAGAGAGAATTTCTAAATTGTAATATTTATCGAAGTAGTGCTAGTGAAATACTTACGATACATTAATATTTATTCTATAAAAAAATGACGCTTTAATTAAATTAGTGAATCTTGTACTAAATAAATATTGTAGTCAATATTTTATTAGTGCTATTCGAATAAATATTTATTAAAATTTAGTAATTTTTCCATCAATGTAGTATTATATGATATTAAAAAATAAATTCATAATGTGTTCTTATTAATATTTATATGTCATGTCTACTAAAATAAAAGCAGCATGTATTAAACAAAATTGTGCAAATTAAATATATTAACAAAACTTAATAGAAAAGTTTAAATAAAAAAATTCAGATTATTACAAGCAGAGAATTACTTGTACATTTAATTAATATTTGGCTGAATAAGATTTAAATAACAGTTAAAATGCGGAATATAATTTTATGTTGAATATTTTATCATATAAAACCATTTTTTTATTTTATTCACTTTTGTAATTGGAAATATTAGAAAATATTTAAAATTTTATGAATATTAATATTATATGATAAGACACACCCATATATGTTACATTCAAATTATTTATATTAAATAAGTAATACATGGTCATATTTTTTAATAAAAATTATTATTTATTAAGTGATTATGCGTTTCTTTTCTTGTTCTATTCAACAAATTAATTGAACGTATATAATGTTGCTCTTTGATAATTAATTTTTTTATCAGACTAATCACGAATCACGATAAAAGTCTTCTTCTTAAAAACTTGTGAAAGAGATCGATGTTATCATTTGTACGTTTGCTCTGTTATTATTATATTGCTGTTCAGAATGCAATCACTGTGCATTTTTTCACATATTGCGCAACAATGATATTGGCAATTATTTGTAGCATTTTCTTCATTAACAAAATTCCTCACTTATAGATGAGAGTATACATCTTTACTTGCAAATGTATAAAAATAAATTTCTTATTCACCTTATTAATTATGAAATTATTAATTATGAAATTATTACAAACACTGCTTTAAAAGAGACTTTTTACTGAGAAAATCCACAAATTTTCTTACTAGTTACTTTGAAAAATTAATTAAGTACAATATTTTCAAAAATTTATTCAATTAATTATTTGTATGTCTTGTTTTTAAATCCAATACAATTAAAATAATTATTGTGAACATCTTATTATCAAATTGCTGCTTATAATTGCGAATATTTACAAAATAATTTCAAATTATTTAAAAAAATCACAAGATTTGAATTTTTACGTTTTTACAAATTATTCTAATTCTTTTAAAGAAAACATATTGTCGAGAGAGAAAAAGAAAGAAATATATGTTATTTCAATTGCCTGTTGAAGACATTTCTTTTTACATCAATGGTTTTTTGTCTTTTAAATTTTGTGATACAGTTTCTCGTTTTTTAAAAAAGACTCAAATATATATTTTGTTTTATATAAGTGAAATACTTAAAAAGCGATGTTGAAACGTATTAATTTACCGGCATAATACCTTCATGGCGAAAAATTGCATTTAGCAGTTGCGTTAATCCAATTATTATATATTGCTGCTCATGATACGTACTCTCACCACAAGTTTTAGCAATTCGTAATTGCCTAATTAATATATAGTAATGTAATTTTAACATTCTAATTTCTTATCCTACAATGTAACTTTAATAAACCCATGTTATACGTAACAGTTGCAATATTATTATTGAGTAGGAAATTGTTATATTACTGTTAGTTGGTATTTGCTGGGTGACCATATGAGATTGCGAGGGAATATCTGTGCATCTCTCTTTTATACATATAAAAAAGAAAAATGAGAAAAAAAATATTCAAACGTATTTTGTTCGCTTTACCTGTATTTTAAAGAAGAATACGGATTCTTTGTCACTTGTACGATCATCGGTGTCGTTGGTGTGGTCGGTGGTATCAGCTTTTGTTCTTCCCCGCAATCCGGTGACAAAGACTTGTCGACCATCTTCAATACGTTACCGTTCATCCCGTTCATGACTCACTATAACGCACAATGTCAATCTCAATATTGTATATGACTCCTTTATAGCGGAACAACTATGAATGTAGTCCGTTTAAGGTATTTAGAACAAACACTTTTCTTAATAGAATTCAACATTTGTGTGTTATTCTCGTATCAATATATTTATTTTATCAAGATTCAGAATTCTGAAAAAGTATCACTCTTCTCTCTCGTGATAGTTATTTCTTCATTCAATCTTAATTTATAATTTCTTAATATTTTAAAATTTGTTTTGTATATTTCTTTTGATTTCCATAAGACATTCGAGACATTCAATAGTGTAGACTATAGTATGGACTCTATGGAGATATCCATTTTTTATTATCGTTATTGCGACTTTTCGCCACAATCGAAGAATTTTTAAATTAAATTTTCAAGTCTTTAAACGATAGTCTCTTAAAAATACACATGCGAAATTATTGAGTCCTCAGTACTTGTGCGTTTCTTTTTTCTTCAAATTTCTTTTCCATGGATATTTATAGTTACCCATTGCAAAGCTCTTCTTTCAAGCTCTTGAAGATTTCTCATCTCTCTTTAATCAGTTAATATTCTTCTATTGAATTTCTTCTCTGTATGAAAGCTTGCCGGCCATTTGTTCTTCTTTCTCAATCTTTGTGTTCAATCATGATTCCTCACTTCATATAAATAAAGTTTGTGTTTCGAATTAGTCTTCTAATTTGCGCTGCACTCATTGATAAATGATCAATCTTCCGAGATGATTCGATCAGTTGGATGACGCGCGCTTTGATCGACGAAGACGAATGTAGTAGTGGTGGAAGATCCACCGCTGGAGGATAAACTGTTGCGAGCAACTGGTCATCTACGATCTTATATATACATACTAAGCATTGAGCGCCATTTATCGGTCGTTAACAAAATGCTATTTATTCTTCCTATTCTCACACAGAAAAGGTGATTATTTGCGTCGATTACGTCACTCGCGCACGACGAACAGATGATTGGTTTTGCTTTCGGCAAATCTGTGACTGTCCAACAAAGTTTTGATATAGATTATCGATTACAATCATTTATTTTATTAGATTTCAAATAATTGTGGTGTTTTTGTAAACATCTTTTAATAATTTAATATTTATATATCACGCGAAAGTGTAATAAGACATGAGCTGAATGGGTTATAGTTATATGTAGTTTAAGACAATAAATTTCAAAAATTAAACAAAAAACTGTTAATTAAAAAATTGTTACACTCGGAAAATATTGAAATTGACATAAAGATTTTCTAGAACTCTTTCTTTAAAACAAAATCAGAAAAAAAATTTTAATTAATTTGTGAATGTCTTACAATTTTGCTAAGCACTTGATAAAATGTTAAAAGTTATGAAATAGTGATAATTTCAGCCATTTTTTAAAGATCTAATATAATTTTTGAAAAAAAATTTACTCTGGGTGATATCACATCTTATAAAAGAATGCTCGAAATATAATATTTCAGTCCATAGGTGCAAAACAGATTAATGCCTTGTGATACTTGTCTAGGATACGATGTTTTAGCAACAATTTGTAATATTGATATCACACTCGGTAAGAATTACAATAATGATAAATTTGTTACTTTTAATTGCACACTTTCTCTACATACAGTTTTGCATACTTTTCGTTTTTCTTCTTTTCCTGTGATTATAACGAAGTAGTCACATGATCGGTAACAGTCATATGATGCAGGTTGTCACACTATCCGTCACACGAAATGTACAAGGTGGGCTGAAATATCAATATACAGGGTGATCGAATGTCACTGAAAAACCAGATATTAATTTACACAGTTTTAAATTTACAGTTGTTGAAAATATCTTTCAGCATATATATATATATATATTTCTTTCTTCTTTTCAAAAAATATAGATTAATGAAATTATTGTAAGTATAAATTAAACATCAAAACGTAGAAATTTATCGTCGTTAACGCACGATGAAATTATTAACTTTGTAGTAATGTTTAATTACTGTTTAGTAATTAAAACTTGAGAAAATATCACAATTATTAATGGTTATTGAAATTTTGTTAAAAATTAACGCGAGCGAGGCTGCTGACAAAGAAAGATGAAAGATGAAAACGACCTCGCAATTCACGCGCACGATTCTCGTTTAACTGACTGACTGATGTCGCGTACTTCTTATCAACCTCTTGGCATCTCGTTATCAGGATCTGACTGGCTGCTGATGAAATTGCACTGATGTATGCAAAACTTATCCAGACAAAATTGTTAAAATTTCTTACATTTAGACCGAAAAAAAAAAAAAAATTATTAAACATTTAATTTATTTAAAAAATTATTAATTCATCGGAAAATGTAGATAAAAAATTTTTTTTATCAGAAAAGTAAAATAAAATATTTTTTAAATAATTATTTATTAAACTTAAACGTACATATATTTTAAAAATTTATGAAAGATATATTAATAATGTATACTACCGTGCCAAGGTATAATTCAATATTTACGCTGAAGTTTACGCTCTAAGATCGTCTTCTAGCAGGAGATCTGTATCTAAGATATCAAAAAAATCTAGAGACGTTTTCAAATGCATTTTAAAGAAGAGCGACAGAGCTTCGAATTTATATTTAGTTTCGTCTTTACTATATTTTGCTTCTGTAAATTATAAAATTAATATTGTTTTTTAACGTTAGATTTTTTCTTATTTTTATCTATGATCCTGAGTTGTAACTTGATAAATAAAATTTTATTTAACTAGAAATTAAAGAAAAAGTAAAAATTTAAAATTTTAAAAGAAATAAATAATATTTGTCTTAGAGACAGGGAACCGAGAACAGAGAAGAAATAAATATACGAGTACTGTATATTTTAATAATAACAACCTTAAATGTGACACAAAAATAACAAGTTTGATAATTTAGCATTGAAATAAATATTTATAATGTAAAATGTAAAACAACTGTACCAACCATCTATTTCGTTTGGACCTCATATGAATAAATCTTTTCGTCGAAATATTTAAGTTCTTATGTTCCATGTAATCAACAATTTTGATTCATATGAATTAAGTACACAGAAAAAGATCAACTCGGTTCTTCGATATCATTCACGGCCGGACCAGATCCAACTAACCGATGTTATCACGTGGCGATAACGAACCATTCAATTAAATTAACGAGCAGCTCGTTTCAACAAAGGCTGCATGATCGATGATCTTTTTTCTCCTTTGACGATCGCAAAATTGAACGTACTTTCAATTCAATAATCATGAAGTTTTACTTTTAACAAGTTTCATAAATTTTAGATATTTTAATATCTCTGGCGAAATTTTGCTTCATAATATCGTATCTCATAATGTTTTCATGAATTTTTTTTGTTTGAAATTTATAAAAATTAAATTTTGATGTAACGTTAAATAATTGAGATAATGATGGAAAAGTTGGATCATTTTTACATCGAAAATGTATAAGTAGAGGCGGTTTTGCAATGACAAAATTCTCTTTTCCATGTAAGAACCATGCCTGTCAATGATAAAAGTAAATACCATACATCAACCGTTCCGTGGCAAATACGAGAATAAGTCTGTCACCATCAGGCACAATTTACGCGCAGTTGATGTTTCGTCTGTATTACATGTGTTACATGTGTAAACAAGATTATCATACATGTGTTTATCCTTTATCTGCTACATTGCCTATTTATCAGATATAATGTGCGACATTATTATCACAACCTACATATGTAGGTACATATGTTACATGTTGTATGTTTTGCGTTGCAAAAAAGCATTTATATATAATTACATAAACAATTTATGTCAAAATTTAATCATAATAAAATTATTTTGATGACAGAAATTAGTACTTTTACCGTCATGTGTCTGAAATGTCTCTGCAAGGTTGCAACGTCAAAATGTACGCTTCAGTCTGCAAGAAACGCAATAATATTTTATTATAAAATATTACGGAAGTGTTTCGATGAGGTTGCTGTTATATTCTCTTTAATGTATATATTTGTCTCCTATAAAAAGTACATATAAATACTTTTAATTAACATATAAAAATACAAATACGAGTAACATTAAGTATCGATGCACGTATTTTTTGTTTCCAGAAAATAATACGTGTGTATTTTCTTACTCAAGTTAGAAAAATAAATCATCGATACCTCGTGCAATTTGTTTTTTTTACATACACGTTAATTATAATTATAAATATTATGTAATACATACCTAAATATTATAATTTAAATATTATACATACCTTTTACGTGAGACAAATATGTTAAGGTCCTTCTCAGATTCGACGTTACTCTTAAATGACGGCTGTACGCTGCATGTACACGTGCTAAGTTTGCTGACATGTGCCGTCCCAATGAACACTTCGCAGCAATATGATATGCGCGCACATTTATACTACATTGCAAAAGATTTCAAATATAAAGATTGTAGAAATATTGCAACTGCAATGATTTAAAAAAAAAACGTGCGATCTCATTACAAATGTGAGATGATATACATAATTGAGACGTTGAAATGTTTCTGCAACACAACTGAAATCTTCTGTGCTATCACATTGAAACTTTCTGTGAATAATTCAAGAATGATGTAACTCACGAATGATTAATCATAAAGATGTTTTGTCGCTACTATCATTTTCAACATTTAAAATACTTTGTAAAATTATTTCTCATGTTGTTAAAATTATCGGGATCTCCCCGCAAATACATCCGTTTAAGTTTAACGTTTCAATTATCGAAGTACGTCATTCTGTTTCTTTGTCTAATCTGTTTAAAACACTTACTGTAGAGAGCACCTGTCGAGCAGAGGCGCCGATAATTATTTGGCAAATATGATATGCCCGTTTTTAGTGCGGCACTCTTCCAAAAATAAACAGCTACTTTTGTACCAGACTCATGATTTTGTTTGATTTGTATTTTCAATACACAGATAGAATTTGCATTATCTGATAAAAAGTAATAATAATAATAATAATAATTTAATGAATCCAGCAAACACTAACAGTAATACGAGAGAGGAGAAGAAGATAATATGACATCCATTTTTATTTTATTGAATAACTTTGTTTATAATTAATATTTTTATTCTTAATACTGAAACTTGTACGATTATATTCGTCAAAGTGTTGTTCAACAAATTCTAAACTCAAAGTAATGAAATATTTATTATTTATAATAGGGTGTAATTTATAAAAATGTGACGCACTGCATAATCGGTGGAAGAAAAAAAGTGGTGGTAATATGGCTAGCCTAAAAATAATTTTCTAAAAATCGGATTTAAAATACTCTGTTAAAAAAAGAAACACATTATTTTATTACAAAATTATATATTTTTAATTTTCCACCATTTAGAATTTTTCTGATTTCAAATTTTCCTGCGTTTAAAGACTTTAGAGATATCATAAAAAAATATTATTTTATCTCTGTTTAACTTGAAGTAACAGTAAAATATATATAAAATGATACCGCTAACGTTTTTGAACATCGCCCTTTAGAATCTTAATTGATTGAAAACGTTGAAAACGTTTAAAAGCGCTCAAAAGTAAAAGTGCTTTATAACAATTGTTAGTTGTTGTGTATTGGCATGTTAGCGCCATTAAAAAATAGCGGGCTACTAATTGTATAATTCCATAAACAATTATTTGAATTCGTCACCTAATAACAGAGATAATGAAGGTAGCCATAATACCTTTTTCTCCTCTAATCTCAATACTGTAATTACCTACTCAATAATATAAGTAACTGTTACGTAGTACATGTGCCATATTACATTGAATTGTTGAGTAAAAAATTATAATATTGAAATTATACTATCTACCGATGGTTGGTGTCTGCTGGGAATCTTATACGCGACTGAACCAATCTGATTCAAATAAATTCTTACCTAGTAGAATCTTGTCGACCAATACCACCGGCGATACTGCTGCTCTGAGTGCTGACCCTAATAAGGGTGACATTCCTCGGTAAAGTAGAAAGTGTCGAAACGCTTTTTTGACCTAGAAGAAGAGATTCCGTTGCGCTGTCTAGCGATTCCTTTGCTTCCCTTCCTCTCTGTTGTTCCTCTTTCTCCTCTTCCTCGATAGTTCCTGGAAGCCGAAAGAGTTTCGGCAATTCATCCATCCTTCTTCTTTTCTTCTTCAAGAAAGAAATCACTGTAATTTCGATTCCATTCTGACGACACACTCTTTCTTTCTTCTTTTCTAAATTTGCTGAGATCTATCTTAACACCAACCATCTCTATGCATCATTCCTTCAATTTTAATTCATGTGCACTGGTTGGTCTTTATTTAGTTCCTTATTATTTATTCCTTTTCTTTCTTTCTTTCTCAGTTGCAATGCAATAATTTCGGTTTGATCTTTAAAATGGGATACCGATTATTCAGCGTCGCTTGATCTTCTTAAGCTTTAGACTCTTGTTATCCTGTGTGTGTGTGTGTGTGTGTGTGTGTGTCTGTGTGTGGAGGGAGAGAGAAAGGAGGGGGGGGGAGAGGAGAGAGAGAGAGAGAGAGAGAGAGAGAGAGAGAGAGAGAGAGAGAGATTGCATTTAATAAGTATTTTTTACATATTACAAAATTACATTTCTAATTAACTAGCGGTTTGTTACGTACGTATATTACGTAATAGCTCTGAGTAAGTGAAATAAGTATTTTCTTCTCGCTCTTATAAAACGATAGATGTTACGATCAATAAGTTTGTCAATACCACGAGTCTGTCAACATTTGATTGAAAATTTTTAATCATAAAAGAGGTAATCAATTAGCAATTACGCGAATGATTTTACTCAACAAAACGATATAAAATGTGCCTTTAACTGGTGATATTATTTGCGTATAAATTTTAACACGTTTAAGTTTCAACACATTTTGCAAACCAAAAGTTTTAAAACTACAAATTTAAATAGCTACGTACAAGATATTTGAAATTAAAAAAAAAAAAAAATATTTTATTTATATTTAGGAAATGTAGATTATGTGTTATAAATTTTTATTCTAATTTTTTACGTAGTATGGAAACGCTGTCAATTTAGTCATACTACTGATGTCCTCTAACTGCTTTCACTATTACATTACACTATAATTTTAATTAAATAAATCAAATTTGATTAGTTGGTTTGCAACTTTTTCTAAATTAAAGTTTTTTTTATTTTTTATTAATTTTGTGTTTATTTTTGTTACTTTTTCTATTTATTTTTTTTGTACATGATAAAATTGATACTGATAACATTCAAAAAATATAAAACAGACTCTCGAAATTGACAAACGTCGCAAATAGAGCCGAAATGTCCGAATAATTACTCATTTTTATAAAAATTCTAAATTTTATTTATTTTTGCGCCTCAATTTAATTACCGCGCCTGACTCATATAAGTCGCTTTGTATATTTTAATCTTTGATAACGTTTATTTTTTTTTTCGAAAAATTTGTTTTTTAATTGTGTTAGAATTAATAGAATTTCTATTTTAAGAAAAAATTCCCTCAAGAATTGAACTGTTTTAAATTATTAGAAAGATTATATCGGTTTATATAGGCCAAGTTTTTAAAATATATGTACTTTAAAGCGTACCTTTAAAAGTTACAACAGTTTTTCTTTACTTTTCCAGCTCACCCATCGATCGCACGTATGCGCGTCACGCTTACGACTGTTTTAAATTCACCCATGTTCGTTCGCTCTCTCGAGTCACATGAGATCTCGCCATAGCGTTTATCTCTTTACAGCGCGCGCAGGCGGTGATAGTACGTATGACTTAATCACCGTACACGCATAAAACCCACATTAAGCAATATGGTATAAAAAAATGACAAATGTACTTTTGTTTAAAATTGTTTTACTTTTCAAATATATAATATTTTTGTATGCTTACATTTATAAACTTCTAATTTCTATATAGATTTATAGATTTTCTAGACAGATTTGTCGAATGCAAAAAATAAAACGAAAAATAACATATTTTTAATTAAAATAATTTCTTTTTATTTATTTTAACAATTAGCTCACAATTTTTTTCAATTTCTTCTAAGCTATTTGCAAAATTATTACAATATTTGCTCATACTTTATTTAAATAATTGTGAAGACATTAAATAGAAATGGAATTATTATTCTGCGTTAGAAATTCTATAAAAGTCTGAATATAAAAGCTAGACGTTATATAATTATAAGATATGTATTTGTAATTTCTATAAGCAAAGATACGCTACAAATATTATTATAATATTGTTTTTATAATGTACATTGATATATTTTATTTATTATTATTTATCCATGATTTTAAATATTAAAAATTTATGTGTTTGTAATTACTGTATTATTGTTTTTAATATATATGTATGTAATATTATCTTTATCTGCACCGTAGAAAAATTACATGTCAAATTTTAATTTTGAACACTATACTTTTGACTCACTATTTAAAGTGTATATTTACACATGTAAGAGTAGTTATGATTTATAAATTATTTTTCTTTGTATAGTAGTTAAATATAATTTGTAAAAACCAATTTAGAATTAAAGTTTTGTTTATAAAACTATTTACGTAATAGTTTTCCAACAAATGGCACACAATTGCAAAAATTCTAAAATATATTATTATTATTGTAATTTTTCATTTTTAACAAGAAGATGTATTTATACAATTAAAGAGATAAAAGAGCACATAATTTTTGTAAGGACACATTTATTTATATTTTCAATAGAAATTGTGTAATTTTTATACATATTTAGGTATATATAATTTTACATATTTTTTTACAATGTATAATATAATGTTTAATATTATAATTGTGCAATTAATAACACATACGCGCGTAAAATTAAAAAAAATTCTAATATTAAATACTGCGTTTAAAATGGACTTGATATTATGAACTTAATACGGCGTGACGCACTTCTCCGCTCGTTTCCTGCTGCGCCGGAAACTTAATGGGCACGCGAGGGCATATGAAAGCCTCTATTAACCCTATATAGATTTGCGGATTCATTTCCGCGCAGATCCTCTGTGCTCGCGTGTCAAATCGAATTCAAATTCCAAATATGTATAAGATCAAGCGGATCCTGACAGCGCTATTTTCTAATAAAAAGTTATATTTAACTTTAATGCGCAACGAATTTTGTTCGCGTTACTCATTGATACTGATTGTGAGTTTTCCTTTGTAAATTCAAAGTTTAAAGATAAAAATAATTTTCCGTCTATTTAAAAGGAAATATCAATTAATTTTAAATTTTTGATTTTAAAAGAATTATTTTTCGAAAAAATACAAATAAAGTTAGATTTTTTTTTTATATTGACGTGAAATGTAAAAATATTTTATTTGCCAATTTGATTTTAAATTAATTTTATATAAAATAACGTAAAAGTATTTATAAATATTGTTATGATTTTATATAAAACTCTTCGTAAATATAATCCTCAAATTTTTCTAATTGAACATTGCTTGAATCTTTTACCTAAATAAAAGATTCGAGCAATATTCTTCAACTTTTCCGGAATATAGAGTCGCTATTATAATAAACATTTTTAATGTAAAATCTCAAATATTGTTATAAATAAGAATCGAGAGAGATAAAGTGTGTGTATTAGTCTAATCAGAATGGCATCTCTAGAATCACGAAAATATCCTTTTACGCTTCATCACTTTATCTTGTACGCATTTTGAAACACTCTGTTTATATTTTTTATTTACATACCTCCACAAATATCGTGACGATTCACTTCCAAATTGAATTAAGAAACACTTTTTCTTTTATTTTTTCTTATCGGCATTTCGATGTTTCCCAGTGAATCTTTATACATTGTTGTAAAAATGCTAGCTGTCGCGTTTGCATTTTTATGTGGATATTTCACAACGAGAAAACACATATATGATATATCGACGACAGAGCGTTTGGCGAAACTACGAGCTAGCTCGTGGCATTAACGAAAAGACGCATCAGCAGGCTTTTTGAGTGACGTCAGACGTCCATAGCTGTTTCACCTCTATATATCCCTTCTTCTCCTTTTCTCTCCTATTTCATCTTATTTCTCTCTTTCTTTTTACTTAATCTCGCTAGTCGCTACCTCCTCCCACTAACTTACGATTGAGAATCGACGCGAAAGTTCCGCATCTTCACGGTCGAATTCGTGATATCATCCATGTCTTCTTCACATCCAACTAACTGCATTTACACCGCTCGAAATATATGCGAAATATGTGCATTCTCTATACTTTTTCATAATTCTTTTTATCTCTCTATCAAAATGTCGATCATCAATTTTAACGCTTACAAGTGATTGTAATCTTTTATATAATTTATAGAGTATGTATCGGTATACAAGATGATTCGTGTAAACGTGAGAATTGCAAATAACTCAAAAAATAAGCCTCTTACGAAAAAGATGTTTCAAGTAAGAATTGTGTGATTTTGTAGAGGAAGTGAGATGGTGTAGCAGTTTGACCTTAGGTCATTTCAAGGTCAACTTTTTTTTTTAATGACAACCTGTACTCTTTTTTTTACAGATTCTCAAAGTTGAGTTTACGGCATTTTCAAAATGTTACTTTTGAATTGATTTCGATGTCGTCATTATTGTCAACGTAGCATTCTGATGACAATGGCTGTCGTCTAGGATGACAGTTGTCACGCTAAGAATGAAAAAAAGGGTATCACCTTGCAAACAGTAAATTACGGTCCGTCTGTCCTCGGTCTGATATGTAGATTATTCAACGTTGCTGCGTCGCGAATTACGCGTTTTATGTTCACGGATCTATTTATTGATGAAAATCTGTCATAATAAGCAATTAATTTTATAGATCAACGGGAGTGGTGACGGGAGGGGCGGGGGGTGATTAAATAGCAAAACTATATTGCAAACATACGTTATATATATATATATATATATATATATATATATATATATATATATATATATATATCTATATATATATATTTTTTTTTTAATTTAACTCAAATTTGAATAAAACAGGAATATAAGAATCATAAACATTGAATATGTACACGAAAAGTACGTTTTTTGTTAAAAAATTTAAAAATTTAGCTACACAAAAATCTAAAAATATTTTTGTTAGATCCTCAAGATAATTATATAAAATCTAGCTCTTGCTAGAATGTCAAAAGTTTTTGTGACATTGTTCATCATGCTTGAACTTTCTTTATAATTATTTTGATAATGATCCAAAAAAATTATGTAATTATCTAATAAATATTGGTTATTAGAATTCTTGATGCACATAAATTTTTGCTCGATTCGCATACATTTTTTCAAAATTTTTTAGACTACGAAACTTTTTGTGAAATACGAGAAAATCTCAAACCTAAATTTTTCAAGCGTATATATATATATATACTATATATATACTATATATATATATATATATATATATATATATATATATATATATATATATTGTATATATGTATACACATTTATTACGTATAATTTATTATATATGAATTTCAAGTCACATATTATAGATATTATAAAAATATTCATAATGTATAAAATCATTTTATATACACATGTGTGGGTTCGCGCGCGCGCGCGTGTGTGTGTATGTGTATGTGTATTACATAACAAAATGTATAAAGATGAGTCAATGTTTATTATACTATGTAGATATAAAAGTCCAAAGACATGTAAGTACAAATTGCTTACTGTAACAAAAATAGGGAATATTGAGCTCATCAATATGTTAGTATATATTTGTTAATTTACTCTGTAAATCCGTTTTTTTAGAGTCACGTAAAGTTTACTACGAGATGACACATATTTTCACGTTCATAGATAATTCAAATGAGCCAAATTCATCACAGTGAAGGTTATTAAATTATCCTAACTAGGGCACAAAGACATCACGTAGTGCATTCGTGCGACTCAAGTTCTTCTAACTACGCAGCATCCGGTTCTTAACGATTAAACTGACAAGTACAGTATTTCCTGTTCTCGTATTCAATGTTATGTTTCATGATCTAGGCAATCAATTCTTATACTTACTTTAGTGTAACCATATAATAATATAATAATTTAGGTAATTAAAATTATGAATTTCTTTAAATAACCAAAATAAAATATGTATTTAAATAAAAAAATTTGCGGAAAAATATTCAGTCATTGTCAGAATTAGAAATCTTGCATGAATAATTTAGTATAAATAAATAATGTAACTTAGAATAATGTAAAATTTATGAAAAAAAGAAACCTTTGAAAAATTTGCCTCTTGCGTGACATACTAGGGACTGATTAAAATTGGCTAGATGAAGGATTGATGATATATTCCGGGAGTTAGAGAAGCTGGATGAATTTAATACGGGAAGTGACCTCATTATCGCACCAGTCAATTTCTTAATCTTGTTGTCGCGCACTTAACACGTGCGTCACGTGTGTCTCATATGTCATCACGAACGTCACATAAGCCGGCGGTGTTATCTGAAATTATTTTTTTGCATGTATCCAAGTGTTTAATTCATAGTTGTTTAATTAATTTTCTAATTAAAGAAGAAGTAGATTAAATACTACTATTTGTCTATTTTTCGTGAAAGTAACGTTAATAAATTTTTATTTTAGTAACATATGTTTGATAATGAATAAAGAGAACATTTCTCTTTTTTATGCTACAATACAATATTTTATATTACAATATCATTTTATTCCATTATCATTTTATTTAATTTCTATTTTATATATTTTTAATATAATATACTTTCGCAGAATTTGTTTCTAGTAGATTGTATTTATAGAAAACAGTCTTAAATATGTGTGAAGTATAGGTTTTTACTTTTAAAATTTTCTAAGCAGATCATGTTTTCATTAATACTATTAATTAAGTACAACATTTTACTTCCGAGTGATAAATTTTTGCTTTAGGAGATCTATGTCGGTTAGCGACTTTCCTTTTTACGTAATAAAGTAAGAATCTAAGGATAAATAATGTTAAAAAAAATATCTGTCTGAGTCAATGTTGTTGTTTGTGCGTGAGCTATCGACTGTATTATACATTATTATACATTGTTTAAATATACATACGATTAATTATTTCCACAATAAATTTATCTTTTATTTACTTAACTTTCATAAATTTTATCAATGCAACGTGATGACATTTTAATGATTGACACATTGACACATTGTTGACGAAAATGGATAAAGGAAATTCAAAGTCTTTACCATCATTCCGTAAATAGTATGCACGAAGGACGTGAACCAGCTCAAGTAGCAAGCTGATGATATTCGTTGTCACATTAACGTCAAAAATAACGTTTTTCACGACATTTATGTATGCGCTTTTAAATTATTTGTACATATGTAATAGTAAGATATATTCAATAATTTACGCACACACAAACAGCGTCGGTTCAGACAGGCATTTATTAATTTTATTCATATATAATTTTTTACTTACCTAATGTCTGCATTTCTTCTACAAAGTGATCTCTTTAAATCACTTTCTTGAGCTACATTTACAATAGATTTAGATTTTGATCTTACTTTTTCATTTTTCGTCAAGTTTAACTTGGTTTTTAATTCATCTCTATCCTCTTCCTCATTTTTGCTTTTCTTCAAAGACATGTTAATATTCTCCAAAACATGATTATAATCCTCGTGATTCTTTGAAATCTCGATATTATGTTCTTCTTTTGTCGTCTAAATATGAAAAAAAATTAATTTAAATTTAAAAAGTATGTAGTTATGGGAAAATCTTAGTGTTGAAGATGTTCCTCGTGCGATTGTTTAAATACATTTTCCAACTCTTTTGAACTTTGGTGCGCTATCACTTTCGTTTTCAAACAAAATTCTTAAAATAAATGAAAAAAATAATATCATAGAATTAAATCAATCCAGACAATCAATTTAATTCTGTAATATTACTTTTCTTATTCAATTTGTACAGTTCAAAAGAATTAAAAAAATCACAAAAGTAACATTATTTTCTGTGACCATATATTTTTTCAATTTAAATTTTATAAATCGCAGTCTTAATTACCTGAAAAAATATTAATTAGAGTACAAGGTTGGGAAAATTACTTTCAAGACAGTTAGATCCCACTTATTTATATGTATATATACAACACACACACACGCACGCACGCACGCACATGTAATCCCAATTTTTTTTAATTTCTTTTCAGTATACAAAAAACACTTGTTATTTGTTGAGAAATAAAGAATTAATAAAATTTCTTATTATTCATCTACATATAATAAGCTTTAGATACCTGGTAGCGATATTTATATTTGTCTCATATAAGAGAGATATTAATATAAATCTCAATATATTAGAAAAGCATCTTTTTGTTAATAATTTTTTGCAAAATAAATGGTATACAATAAAATATGGCAGATAATAAAACAGTACACATCATATTTACATAATTTTAACAGTTCATTACCTCATTTTGTGTAGAAGAAGAAGAAGAAGAAGAAGAAGAAGACCGTGATATGTTAGGATACATATTGATGTTCTCTCGTTTGCAAGAATCATTTGTTCTGGCGATTATTATCGGCATCGGGTTTAGAGAGGTTGTTGAAATCGTTACAGGCATTTGCATATGTAACTCGTTAGTTGAAGATTTCAGGCTCGACGCAGAAGACATCGTTAATGAACTATTACTGTAGGTTTCGCGATATTCTGGAAACATGCCTGAATTAAAGGGCATTTTACAAGAAAACGCATTATCGTTTAATTAATAGCAAATAATAAAATTTGTACCAGTTTTTACGTGATGCATCGTTCGAATGCGATCGAGATCAGCGGCAGAACAAAGTGGAGTATCCACTTCGTAAGTGTTATTGAAAAGCGTATAATTGACTTCATATTCGCCAGTTTCCTTGCGGAACGTAATGATGGGCTGGAACCGGTGACCCCATAAAATCTCTGATGGCAAGTACGAACTTCTCGCCTGTGTGGTCATGCCGGTGGATTCGATCACTCCTGCCAATATTTAATAACATTAATGCAATTATCACTATCGTATTAAATTAAATATTTCAAACTGTCAAAAAGATACGACAACATTTTTACCTTCCAATATTACAACAATTTCGAAGCGTTCTCGCAGCATGTCATTGGCTGATACCTTGTACAATGGTGAGTACCGGTCGATCTTATGAACAATCGTAGTAGGCCAGATGAAGAAAATCTTATCTTCCTCTCCATCGCCTCCCACTTTAAGTTCCGTCTGGAAAAACGGCAACAATTCACCCTCTTTAGTAATCTGAAACACATCACACATAGGTTAGGTACAATTACAATATTATACACTCTTCGCGTTTCTCTTTTATACTTTTTTTTTTGTACAAAGATATGTAGTAATACAATTATTACTTTACCTTTCTCTTGATCATCTGAGCACGAACATGAGCCTCAATGATATGGCTCTTGCGCATATCACCAACACGAAACATGAGGCAAGGTTGTCCGTCTCGTTGGCAGATTACAGCATTACGCGAAAAGAGCAAGGTCTGCGTGCGTTTTTTAGGACGTGATAGCTTGGCAAAGACGATGCCAACCATGAACGCTTGCAAAATCACTCCAGTCATCGATTGAATGCACAATGTGAAAATTGCTTCTGGGCATTCGTCCGTCGTGTGCTTCGCTCCGTATCTACATCATGTATTCTTAATAAAAATATATTACAACGCGATAAAATAATTGTTTTAATGAACTACTACATTCTAAGTAGACAAACAATAGAGAGAGAGAGAGAAAGAGAGAGAGAGAGAGAAAGATTAAATAAAAGTAAAATAATGTTATAATAATAATAATTATTATTATTATAGCGAAAAGAAAAAACAAAAGAAAAATAGTATAAATAACATAGTAATATGTAGTAATAACGAAAGTTATTGTATAATAATCAAATTGTGATTTCATAATCATGATAATGCAATAATATAAAAAAATTATTATTAAATGATATTAGCATTTGATGATGTGTGTGAAAGTAATTATTTACCCGATTGTGTGCTGCGTTTCGACGGAGAACAGAAAACAGCTTGCAAAGTTGCGTATATCCACAACGCAGGGGATAAAAGTACCATTATTGTAATTCTGGGGATCAAGATCACCGTGACTGTATGCGATCAGCCACCATATAAGCGCGAATCCTAGCCAAGATAATAAAAAATTCATAGAGAACACCAATAATGTCCATCGCCATTGTGCATCGACCAATGTTGTGAAAATATCCTGTAAATAGATCAATCAATTCAGTTTGTTTTATAGCAAAATAGCATATATCAATAAAATTGAGAATGTATATATGAGATAATTATTAAAACTACGTACAAGAAAACTATACACAAAAAAAGTAATTAAACAAGAAATTTATTATTTCTACAATTTGTGTCTTATTAATACAGTATTCAACATATTTAAAATAATGGATCACATTTCGATAGACATTTGTCGACATTTTGATTAATTGCACAATTATCTTTTTCTCCATAATTATCCAATTATTAATTAATCGTGATTAACTGAAACAAGTTATAACAAAGAACTGATTGTTTCAAACATAGCTTAATAACAAATTTAAGAAAATTATAATATTTTATATTACACAAATTACAATATTTCTGATATTTTATATTACCTACAAATTAAAACTAGATTTTATATTGTCTTTTCAATGTGCCAAGAATATTTACCTGAAGATACCGTCGACGTCGTTTGGCAACGTTTCCCTGAACAACGTTACAATCGCCGTGTTTAAAAACGACTCTTTTGCGAACTCTTCTGGTGCTAAATTTGGTTTGGCGATACCTTAAAAGAAAAATTGATTAAATTATTTTTTGCAAATCACTCTTAATCTTCCAAATTTAGGCTGCAAATTAACAGAATTAATTGCAAGTATCGGGTGTCAAAAATAGTTTTTCTAGAATATAATTCTAGAATATAATTTTAATAAAACAATTGAGATATTTTATTATACAGAGATACATAATCTTGTCGTTTTGCGGAAATTTGTAGATTAAAACCGTTTTGAAAATTCAAGGCTTGAGCTTTTCACAAGCTGTTGCTTATCGAAAAATTCCATCTCTTTGAACTCTCGGAAATTTGTATTCATCATTCTATACTCCTAGGAAACACCGAATATAACTGTCATGTAATGCATACGTGTCATGTGTATACATATACATGTAGTATACATATGCAACATTGTGTACATTGGAAACGTGTTAAATTTAACATACTTATATTATATGTTTCAAACGGTTCGCTCAAATTTTTGTGTTAATTTAACATTAGATGAATATGCTAGAAAGTAACTCGAATATCATGTAAAAAATGTAACGCCTTTCTACATATTGCTTGTTTATTTACTCAAATTGTGTTATTTTAACACTGAGAAATGTTAATGATCAGTTTAACAGGAAATTTTTAAATAACACAATCATGTTATATTAAATTAACTATAAATTAATTGCAAAATCTTTTCCACTGTGTATGTTATATGACAATTATATCTATGTTTATTCAGTTTACTGCACATATCTAATAACTTTATTTAAAAGAATATTGACTAATATTGATTTTTTAATTTAAATAATTCAAAAATAAAGAATATAAAAGAAAAACTATACTATAAATTAGAATAACGTAAATTTTCTCGCAAAACAACTTTTTTTTTGTCTGCAAAAGTGAAAACAGACTTCAAAGTATGCATGACGTTCGCAAATATTTGCGATGCCAAAAAGCATATGCGATATAAAGCCGTCGTCAATCTATTTGCGTCACGGGTCAATATGTCAGGGTTGAAAGTTGCGCGAAATCATACGAATTTAGAACGCTATTGGCCAGATAGATATTTCGTTTGAAACTAAGTAATGACAAATTAATTGTAATTAAAATCTCATTTTTTAATCATATAGTCGTAAAATTATTTTTTAATAATTTTGCATCGTTTTATGAATATATGTAATACATGTGTAATATTATTATATATAAAAATATAAAAAAAAATTTTTATTTTATATTCTATGTCTAAGAAGGAGAGAAAGAACATACAATAATCAACATAAAATCAATTGTTACAAATAATTGATGTAAGATTATTTAAAATAGACTATTGTAAAATTAATCACTAAATAAATTATGATTATAAAATAAATTATAATAAAGAATATATAATATATAATAATTAATTTGTACAATATATACATATATACATATCAAATGTACATATGTATGTATGTATCATCTAGAAATTTGGATATATTCCGAAAAATGATAATTTTAATAAAAATTCTAATTTAAAATAAAAAATTACAATTTTCTTTAGAAAGGAATATCTTTGGAACACACACACACACACACACACACACACACACACACACACACACACACACACACACACACGCACGCACGCACGCGCGCGCGCGCGCGCGCACACACACACACACGAATTTCTAGAATATGCACGCATCTGTATATATGCAGAATTTTTAATATTAATTTATGTAAATGTATACATATAACATTTTCAAAATTGGAAGATCGTAGATATGCTTATTGGTATCAAATATTATTAAATTGTTCAGCAATTTCAAAATATTACATTTTTTATCAGCTGCGTTTTTAAGTCCAACAAACATGCGGCGCACAATTTAGGGAACTCGTAAATGTAAATATAAATTTATTTTAAGAAATTATTATTGAGTACTAAGATCTGTGTGTGTGTGTGTGTGTGCGTGCGTGCGTGTGTGTGCGTGTACACGCGCGCGCGCGTAAAAGTGCGGATAATTTTTTAATTATTAAGATAATAAAAAATAAAAATAATATATACTATATGAGAGAAAAGTTCGAAACTCAAGTATCTTAAAAATTAATTAAAAATTATTTGAAACTGCTTGGTTAAACAAAAATTTTTTTCTCTGCTAATGTTACTAAATTTCTTATTGTTGATTGTTTCAATCGTGAGCACTTTCTCGTCTGGATGGAACGTGGGCGATTTTATTTCGAAACAAAAAGTATATTTTGCATACAGTTTTAATATTTATAAATTCCATGCTTATTCGACAGAAAACAAAAATATTGAGAAATATAGCAGATATAATGTTTTTTCTTATATATTTGCATGAAATGATGATTATTGTAATATAAAAAGTTTTAAATTATAAAAATTATTTACTCTGTAAAAATAAAATTAATTTTTGAATAGCATTTTATTTGTTGCATTGGTTAACATTAATAATTATCGTTGAAAAGGATTCATATTTCAAAAATTAAAGAATTAAAAAAATTTTTTAGTAAAACAATCTCGAGATATATATATATATATATATACATATATATATATATATATATATATATATATATATATATATATATGTGTATGTATAGGCAGAGAAATTCTTTCATTAGAATACAGACGGAAGATCTCATATAATGCTGTACCTTTTATTTTATTTTATGATTTCAATTTATAAGAAATATACCTCTGTCTTTGTCTAGCGGGATAGGAACATTTACTGCTTATGGATCTGCGACATATAATATACTAAATGTTTTATTAACATTTGAACATTCTTTTGTTTTTTCCTTACTTCGTATATATATATATATATATATATATATATATATAGAACATTGAAAATTTAAGTTAACATTTTATAAATATCTAAGTATGGGGATATACATATACAATTAATATATATAATCTAAATATGTGTAATTTTTACAATATGCGAAACACAGAGGAAAAAAGTGAAGAAAAGAGAAGCTTATTGAAAGTGATTACTTGAACGATTCTTCGCGCCAGGCTGCTTCGCCGGAAGTCGTCGCTTTGACGATCATACACTTGTGAGATTGCCCGTCACAGTCCCGATAACCTGTCCGTATCATACAGATAATAGATCTTCTTAGCATCCAACGAATGTCGTCGTTCTAAATCCATCATTTCCATAGGTATTTTGCGATCGGCGCAAAATTGATAAATTTTAATAACTACTATATTTTTTTAATTTATTAGTCTCAGTCTTTTTTTATTGAAAAAATAAATAATGATTTATTTATAAATCTATTTATGATTAGATAAACCTATTTATGAGATACAAAAATTTTATAGAATAATATAAGTCACACAAAAATAAATACGTATTTTATTATTAAATATTATTATATGCAACAGCATGTCCCGTATAACACATGTCTTAATTTTACATATTTTTCAATAAATTCAAAACCAATTTTTTCTTCAAAAAATGTCAATTTTTGAGTTAATTAATTATTTAATATACTTTATTATATTGTACTATTATATTGTAATATTATAAAATTTTTGAAAAATTACTGGTTTATTTGTATCTGTTTGATAGAGATTCTCTCTAGTTCTAGTATTGTAAATCTGTTAAATTTTTGAAATTCAATGTATCAAATCCAAAATTTTCATAACAAAATTGTAGAGTTTGGTTGGAAATTTATTATTGATTCACAGAATCACATCTGTAATCTTCTGTTTAAAAAACCGCATATTTGCAAAATTATATGTACATTAGAAAGCAATAATAGTAATACGTTTGTTTGATAGATAAATAATCTTACAAGTTGATCATACGAAATGTCTATCTAAATATTTAAAATGTGCGGTTGACGTTTATATTTAAAAATAACATAAGAATTTTTGCCTGTTTATAAATAAATTGATATTATAAAAAATTAATAATACTTTTTACATAAAACTAATTATATTAATAATTAAAATGTCAATCATAATGAATTTACATCACTTCTGAGAAGTCAAATATTACTTTTACTGGATAATTTGGAAGGATAAAGAGGTACACGCATCAACTGTTACATACATAACAATTGTTTCTTGAAGAATTCTTCAAATAATACAAATACTAACATACTGCAATTTTTTCACCACAAATCTCAAGATACTTTTACACTTATTTTATAACGTAGACTTTTACATTGTAATTATTGTAAAACAAACAACACCACAAAGTTATTAATAAAACATTTTGAAAAATATATGATGGTTATTAGATGGTTTGAATATTTTTAGACACAACGTTCAGTCGAAATATTTTAATCGATATATAAACTACATGTTAATCATTTTCGCGTGAAAGAACGAGATTTATTATTGTTAATCAATTTACATATTTCAAATAGGACTTATCTAATTAATAATCTCAACTACCATTATCTATCGCAATTTTACTAAAAAAATCAAGCATAATATATTTATATATTGAATTATTACAGTATTATTAATATAACATAATCCTTCGCATTTCATATTATAAGCGACGAATAGATGCTAATATACATATAACTTACATTATTGAAATAAAAAATCGTTGTTTACTTTGAAAGAATTGATTTACAAAGCAACGTTAACTAAACATTTTTTCTTCAGTTTAGTGAGTTTTAAAGAACACATTTGAAACACTTTATTTATATTTAATATAAAAATACACTTTATATATATATATTTTTTTTTTTTAATTAATTCATACTAAATAGATTATCGTAACGGATACAAACACTGTTAACCACAATCGTTCGTTAAAGGATCAAAGCTGGCCGAACACTGCAAATGTAATTTCGGTTCTTGGCGGCTCAGAACGATTTTTATTTGTCTTTTTGGCACGATTTGTTGAATTTGTTGAATCATCACAAAGAGGGAAATCAATGATAGAACAAACTTTCCATCATAAAAATAAACGATAAAAGAATATTCAAATGATAATATCCGAACGTAATTTAAATTATAAATTGCAATTTTTAGTTTTAAAAGATCTTGAGTGAAAAATTGTAAATAGGCGAAATAATAACCATTGTATCTTTATTTTCCGAGTTTCATAAAAATGTGTACTTAATTCGAATTTTACGTTGTTCTACCTATTTTGGTGGCGCTGTTATTAAATACATAACATCGAGCATGATGTATTTGATAAGCATTCTATGTAAAAACTGTATAGTTGACTTTATAATTCGTTCGGTATTCTCTATCGTAGTTTTAGATATCTTTAAATATCGTACCTCTTAAAATATATCTTAGCTTTATAATTTTCTTGATAATTGTATGTATTATCTAATTTTTTTGGATAATCTCAATTATTTTGTTATAATATACACATAGACAGCGTATGCTATTACTTCTTGCTGTATGGAAAATTACGTTAACAGATAAATGCGGTTTAAACGATCATCGTGACGAAGTTCTTCTGACATTATCGTACGCGGAAGCGATAAGCTTCTTTCTATCGACATGCTTATATAATGCATGCATATTTATACAAGGTTACGACTATTGTTTCGAAGAATTGTTTCCAATAGTTATTTAACATTTGAATTCATAAAAATATCATTTACATTTCAGAAGAATTAATTTATACTAATACTATGCATAAAATTAAATATAATTTTTTGGAATTTGCGATATAATTTTTTTTTAGTGTTTCTTATGTTTATATAAATCATTATAAAAAAATAAAGAAAAAAATATATATAAATATTCAAATTATAATACATATATCGCGCATTTTATTTTTATGTTGTTACACAATGTGTAACGACATAAAAATAAAATGCGCGATATATGTATTACAATAGTTATTAACGTATAGGTAATATTAGTAATGCAAAATTAAATACATATAAAAATTAAATGTTATAAACCTATAATAAATATTAATATTTACAAAGTTTTCTATTAAATTTAATTATAACTGAAATTCTTGTTTTATTAACTGTAATGTAATTATTAACATACAGAATAAAATTCTTTTAATAATACTGTACATGTCCACCTTGATTTTACTAGTTATGAAATAATGTAACGTTAAAGTGTAATAAAATGTGACAGAAAATAATGTAACAACGTCTGCCAATCTTAATCGATTGATTACACATAATATGCGTATTATTTCTGCACATTACGCATATGTATATATTAATATATACATATGTATATATTAATAATGTATATATTAAATCTTTAAAAATAATAATAATAAAAAATAATAATGAGTTTAAAAATTATTAATAACAAAACAATAGATATAAAAAAAGCAATTATCTATGTATACGTTTAAACTGTGGGAATTCAGAATACTTAGAGAATAAATAGTAATCGAAATTATTGAATTAAATAATATGTATATAATTCGCATAGCTTCAAAAAATTTCATTTAGTAATGAAATATTTTGTAATTTATGTAAAATTTAAAATAAAATACAATATCTTACATAAAGTATTCTTATAATATTCATTTTGTGTGAGGAAGGGAAAAATCACTTTAGATAAAAATATCTCACATGGGAGAAAGAGGAAGGATTAATGTGACTGTAAATAAATTATTTATCTTATAAAAGTACCGAAGAGAATAAAAATTGTTTCTATTTTTATAAGATTTATTTTGATGTTATTTTTATTGTATAGAAAGACTAAATAGGCACTTTATTATTAAGTTTGATAAAAACAATGTATTTTCTAAGTTTTGAATAATTTTTTAACAATATAAGATCTAATATTCAATACATATTTATCTAATTATTCAACTTTATCTTGTGTTAATTCTTTTTTTGCTCACCGTTTACCACGCCCGTTTACTCGAATTCGCCGCTTTATTCCATGTTTTTATGTTAATTGTTTAACATTCTGTGTAAATAATTTATTTAGTTACAATTATTCTTTTCATTGTAATAAAACTTTTACGTACTTACATTAGCAAACAATTAACGTGTCATTGTATAATTACTCACTGTATAATTACTCACTCTATAAATGTTCAATAGCGTTTCTCGAGTTCTAAGCAGTGCAACAATAATCAATCAACTAATCGGCATTTTTATGTCTGGAAAATTTTCACGACAAGCGAAAATGAGTTCGAATTATAATTGCAACTTATTATGATTGCCATTTTGTAAAATAATTATAGCTGTTTGTATGACAATCATTAATTGATATTGACCAAAAATATATATTACAAAATGAAATATATTTAAAAAAATATTATTTTATTTTAATATTCCAAAATTATTGAAATTTAACATTCTGTATAATGATAATATGATCTATATAGTTCAGTATAGCTCGCAATAGCAAAAACAGTATTATTTTTTTGTAACAATATTATGGTAAAGTATTATTAGGAGTTATTGTCGAAACATTATTAAGACATTATAGTAATTTAAAAAATGTTCGCCAAAATAATATAATATTGACATTACCATTATTGTATTATAGTAATATTTATGTAATATTACGAGAAATTAAATGACTTCAATATTTATATATTATACACAAATATATTGCAGTTACATTATATTTAACTTTATCTCTAAGCCCAATTTTTTAGAGATTAATCTTCTAAAGAAAACATTTTATCATCATTTCATCAGAATATAATTAAGAAATCTTATAATGCTACATTTTTTATTTTATCGCGTGTAATTTTTTAATTACGAGAAATAGAACGTCGTCGCATCCATCTCAGCATAATGCATTAATGTAATATTTGTATAATTTGCGCAGTAATATTTTATATGTCACATTGCAATAAAATACAATTATTGTAATACAAAAATATTACATTATGATATAATTGGAAAATATTACATTGCGACATACAGCAATATAATATTTTCCTAAATTTTTTTCTGTAATATTATATTCGTTGTAATTTATAATATTACTGCAACATTGCAATACTAGTGTAATAATAATAATATATTACGTACTACGTGAAAACTTATTTCATCAGATTTGACTTCACATCACGGAAGTTTTTACCTGTTTAACAGAGGGCCTGATTCACTTTTAAAGCTGATCCTATTGAAGGTTCTTCTTTTAAATGTATTTAAGATATCGCTTTTCTTCTGATTGGCGGTTTCTATTTCTTTCACAGAATCTTTACCGCATAATTTTACCGCGACTGTAGCCGCCGGTATCGACGAGTGTGCCAATAATTCGTCTAAAGGTATAGTTGGGGGATTTTTTATACTTGAGACTTCTTCTTCATGTTCTTCGTAGTCCATTTTTTCTTTATTTGTCACCCTTATTTTTTTTTAATTTTTTCACATTTCTGGGATATTATTTAATAAGGTAATTGTTTGAATTATACCAATATACATACATACATACATACATACATACATATATATATATATATATATATAGAAAGAGAGAGAGAGAGAGAGAGAGAGAGAGAGAGAGAGAGAGAGAGAGAGAGAGCGCTTACATACATAGCTTGGTAATTTAATTAAAATTTGCAATTACTTTTTCTTTAACAATATTTTAAAATAAAGAGACTAAATTATGAATAGTTTAATTTTGATTACCTCATTTCTATAAAATTAAAATTTTTATATAAATATTATAACTTAGAGGAAAGTCACTAACACCGATATATTATTTTGTTTTTGAATTGTATTTTTTAAACAAAAATTAAAAACTTTGAAAACATAAATATAAATTAAAAAATGTTCGATCTACGGATGCTGCACAGCCGCTGGTTTTTCTTTTTTTTTTTATAGACATCTTCCACAAATGTTAAAGAAATATTATTTTAAATGTTACAATAAACGTCTTTTTAAACATTAAATATAAACATTTTTTAATTAAAGAAAGGAAGATAACTCATTATTTTTAACGTCAACAAAAATGTTTGGAAAAAAGGTTTTTTACGTCTTAAAAAATATTTTTAAAAGCATTGCCGATTAGGTCAAAGATCGTTTTTTACATCAAAATTTGATTTCCTTAAATTATTGGGGAATGTATTTTGATTTCGAAAAATTTCAAGTAGTTTTTTTGAATATAAATGTGTTCATAGGAATCTTACAAACACATTTGTGTTTGAATACTTTACTTACTTTAGGGGAACACTTGTTGCTCAAGAGTATTTATACATTATAGATTCACTTGATTTTGCACTAGGTATATTTTCACGTTTCGAAAAGATTTAATTCACTGTTATTTTTTTCGAATATCCAAATATTCTTTTACATTCTTACGTATCGATGTTATAAAGATATAAAAAAATATTTAATATTTTTCACTTTTTACTCTTATGATTTATTCACGTTTGTCTTTAACTTTCGTGTTAATAAAAACTTGTTTTCTTTCCTCTTTTTTAATTTAAATTATTTGATGTCGTAATTTTTATATACCGAACAATTCAATCTCCTTTGAAAACATGACTGAATTCTATCAATCCGATTTTATCACCATGTATTTTACTTTTGTCACTCACAAACTCACTTAACATGCTGTTATTCCATAAAAATAAATATTATGATGAAAATTCTTTTGGACACAGCGTATAATGTAATCACACATTAAAATTTACAATAGTATAGCAATATTAAGAAGCTATTGTCCGCAAATTGTTCGGGAATAGGCGGCCATCATTTTGCGTTCAACCGAGGCTCCGCCGAGATTGCAGCAAATCGCGAATGCACGAATGGCCAAGCGAAAATAAATCGCGAGAGTGCGCGTAGGCGAGCGTAAGTGCGTCATCACAAAACAAGAACGTGACGTGATAAGCGACCACTACGCGGGATATAAGATTGCTCCTCGATTTTATCTACTCTGATTTTGTGAATTTTAATGCTATAACAAATTCATAATAAACAATTTGTGAAGATTCCGTTGTTGCAAAAAGTTTTCAGCGTTTCGCTCAACACAACCATTAAATATAAAAACGTTTCATTAGTTGAGTTTTTATTCTATTATTTATTGATTTCATATCTTATTCATTTTATTATTTAATTAAAAAAAAAAAAAATTAATTTATAATTTCAATTTAATTTGAATAAAATGATACAACGTTATATATATTCATATACATATATTATATACTTATATACATTTATATACATACAAATATATATATATATATATACATATACACATACATACATATATACAATATATTTACACGAAGTAATCCAAACAAGATATATTATCTCAATCTTTATCTTGGATGAAAGACATTTATGTTTGATATTTTCATTGGTCTTAATTTTACTTATACATTTCAGCTCCAAGTTCACTTATTATACACACTTTGAATGAAAGAATTATTTTTTACAAATTATCTAATTGTAAGTTAATGTAAAACAATGAGTACGAAGATTTTGTCCTTTGTTTCAAAATTAGAATTACTTACCATCTAGCCTAACAGAATTTTTTGAAGTGATAATAACAGAGATCAGAAAATAGTAACGCAATACAAAAATTATCCTGAAATTATAAGTGGTTCAAAAATTTGTACAAAAAATTATGTCGATCATTATAATGTGAGTTATATATTCTTTCTATATTTTTCAACTTTGATTTTTATTTGCATATTGATTTAAAAGAATATTTTTTATCAGATTGAATTATTTGAACAAGTCTTGTCTTTAAGAAAGAAAAATTTATAAATAAACATATGAGTATATCGTTTTTGTATTCAAAATAGTTTTACTCAACAGTGATATTAAAATTATCTCTATAAAATGATGTTATCTTTATCTAGTTTAGATAATTTAAAATTATCTAAATGCAACTGCAGATTACATTGAAAATTAAGAGTTGTGAATAAAAAAATTAGAATTAAACTAATCAAATAATTTTAATTTGTTTTATTTTAATTGATTGGATTCTATTCTCCAATTCACAATCTTCAATCTCTAATTTTCTATGAGTAATTTAGTACAGGTATAGGTTTAAGATGTCTCAAGTCAGAATTCAATTCATGCAACATAGAATATTCTAATAATGTTATAGTAACATTTTTTTAAGTTTCTTCAATATTGAAATCTTGCTACAATGTTGTTTCGAGCTATATGGTTATTTCAAGTTTTAGACATTTTTAAATGCTGGTAAGATTTTGTGATTAATTTGACATCTTAACATAGTACTTAAGACTGTAGTACTTAATGTAGTATTTACTACATTATAATGTAGTCTTAAATATAAGTATCAACTATAAAGACTGGTCTAAGATATCTTTCAACATAGTGTCTAAAAGATGTATTAATAATATCTTTAATATACTTTATATCCTGGTTTTGGGTATGCATACTGTCCAAGTATTCATTGTTTCTCTGTAGAATCCTATTTACAATCTGTATAGAAGATACCGTTTAGCAATTGCAATACTTTTTATTTGTGAATTCTTTAGCTTAATGCTCTCAAGTGCCATGTGAATTTTCTATTCCAGATTTATTCTTTCTCACACTGATATTTTATAATGATGCATTCGTGCTATTTTATCAGCTTTCGACACCTCAGTTCCATTGCCAGGAACGCTCTCATATTAGGATCTTGCACCTTCTCAAAAATAGCTTTTTGCAGATCTATGTTGGATTTTTCCATCATGTTGCTTAATTTCTCCGCATACTTGATCCATACGCAATTCGTGCATCCTGACATGCAGCAATTAGTTGGTTCCGTTAAATCATCGATTGAAGATTCTTTTACATGTTCGAGCCGATCTTCGTCATCCTTTTGCATCGATAAATTCCGTCGACAATAACAAAGACTTTTAGTAACAAACAGTCTTGATCGAAGCGTGGAAGTCATTTGTTTTAATTCTGGGAAAGATGCATGTCAAAAGTATAAAATAACAGTTTTTTTAATGAATAAATTAATGGAAAAAATACACACACATACACACACACACACACACACACACACACACACACACACACACACACACACACACACACACACACACACACACACACAAAATAAAAAATAACTTTTTGTTTTTCTTGTAAACGATTTTGAACAAGTTCAAGAAAATCTTATCTAACCTTGTTGCAACAGTAAGGTGATGTTTAGGACATTACATAAAAACCATAGATGTAAATAGATTGTTCTTTTCAGCTGCACTTTAGCCGCTGTCCGATTCACGTTCAAAACTGTTCAAAACGCTATTGGCATCATTTTATCTTTATTGTTCATTAGGTATAAACAAGAGTAGAATGAAGCCAATAGTGGTTTAAACGCGAATCGGACCGCGGCCTTTCACACTTCATCTTTTTTCTTTCTTTCCACGTAAAAAGAAAAAAGAATACAATTTATTTGATACAGGCTACGGTCCACTTGACGCTACAATTGTTTCGAAGCACTCTTTGATTTGTCAATATATAAAATTCTTTGTTCCGATTGGTTAATTAAACGCTTCGAAGCCTTTTTAGCATCAAATGGGTCGTAGTCGCTATAAATACTTCGAAACATTCTTTGATTGGCTAATTTGTAAATGCTTCGAAACATTTGTAGTGTCAAGTGGATCCTACCTTAATGAGCTTTTTACAGGGTGCTTTCCAGCTTCGACACAAGAGAAAATTTTAGTTGTCTCACTCTCACTAATGGACATTGTGTTATACTAGTTGTGTTCATTATAGTTGCGACACTTTTTCTTAGATGCGTCTCTGAACACACAACTATAACAAGAGCTGAGAACATGATTGGTTCTTACTTGTGGATCCAACCAATTACGTTCGCCGCTCGATGAGCAAGACTACATTCCAAAAACCATCGAAGAAAAAGTGTCGCAACTATAATGAACACGACTGTACATAAATAAAACAAAAGCAAAATTGTATTATATTTTTTTAAGTATTTAAGTAACCTTTTAAGTAAAAGTTAATTTCTTCCTCGTTTCCACAAATTCCGTTACATGCTGTATCAACATGAAAACAAAGAAGAAATTTAACTTTTGAGTAGGAATGTAAGATGAATGCTGACGCATGCGCAGAGAACGCTTAGAAAAAGAGAGGTGGCCCCTCGCATCATGCTATTTCTATCACGTTTTCCGCTTACGGACATTATATGGCAGTGCCCATTCCAGTTATAGCGTTTTTCATTGGGAAAACTAGTGCGCACTGAATGTGCACTTGTTGCAGGTAATTGGGCGTTTCCGTTGGCACCGTCATCGCGCGAACCAAAACGTCCAATTGCCAGCGGCAAGTGCACACTCAGTGCGCACTAGTTTTCCCAATGAAAAACGCTATTAGAGTATAGTTCAATGAATACACTCAATATATAGCCGTTTGTTTTCTGTTCCTGAACTCCCTGAATTAGTGTGCACTTAAAGTGAAATAGATATATATTTGAAAGTTAGTGAAAACAAGAGGCTTGTTTTCTATTCCTGCACTAGACTGCACTGGAACGTTCCTTCTTGCTTTCGCTAACTTTGAAACATCTATCTATTTCATTTTAAGTGTACACTTATTTAGAGAGTTCAGGAACAGAAAACAAACGGAGTAAGGAACGTTCCAGTGCAGTCTAGTGCAGGAATGTGCAGAAATAAGGCTTGTTTTCTATTCCTACACTAGACTGCACTGGAACGTTCCTTCTTGCTTTCACTAACTTTCAAATATATATCTATTTCATTTTAAGTGCACACTAATTCAGGGAGTTCAGGAACAGAAAACAAAAGGCGTGTTTTCTATTCCTGCACTAGACTGCACTGGAACGTTCTTTCTTGCTTTCGCTAACTTTGAAATATCTATCTATTTCATTTTAAGTGTACACTTATTTAGAGAGTTCAGGAACAGAAAACAAACGGAAACGGATAGAAAACAAGACTATTGACTAAATAATTGGATTGTCGATATTTTGAAATAAGATGTTTTATTAAGGTTAAATATTATCTATTTCCCATTGCTCTATTACAGAAAGTTAAATATTGTTAATTTTGTGTTCTATTTTATGTGAGTTAAACTCAACATGTGGTGCCTTAAAGGACGCGAAGGTAGGTTGGAATCAAATTTTAGATGTAAGCCTATATAATCACAAAATTTATTTGATAATAATTACACTTGCTTTAAAATTAATGGAAATATCTATCTATTATAATATCTATCTATAATAAATCATTCGAAATATAATTTATACGTATGAAAACTCAAATAATGAATTATTTAGAACTTTAATATGCCTAGCTTAAAATGTTTTTCTTTCTGATAATTTGTTATAATTTCATAAGTTCTACATAGTAAAGAAAAAGCATTGTTAAAAATTAATACTGTATTCTCTTTCAGGCCTTTGCGTTTATATTTTACCAGATCAGAGAAAATCATTTGGTAAATCAAAGAGTGACATTAAGCTGGAAGGAGATGCAACCGTCAGTAGACTTCATGCAATAGTTTCTGTAGAGCCAACAGAGGAATTAGAGGTATATTATATAGAATTCGATTCAAAGCAGTGGTACGCGCTGGTGCATATTAAAATCAACAAAGTTTATACAAAGATATATGTTGATGTTAAGATATATAATATGCGATGTGTCACTTTTATACTTGAGTTAAATTAATGTACAATGGCTTTAATGCACATTGGTGCACATCAGTGCTGGCAATAATTTGATACGTTACATAAAATTATTATAGTATCAATATATTTTATATATTAATAATTTTAAATATTGATATGATTTCTAATACTTATCTGTTTAAGAAACATGTATTAAGGATATTTCTTTCAGACGCAATATAAATGTGTTATTACCGATGTATCTAAATATGGAACATTTATTATAAGAGATAAGGAGAAGACGAAATTGTCTGCTAATAATAAATTTATTTTGAAAGCTGGTGACACAGTGCAGTTTGGTCTAAAGGAGTCTACCTTTGCGTAAGATTGATAATTTGCTATTAGAGTTACTTAATTACAACATTTTAATTTAATGTAAATAATGCTTTTCATCATTAATTTTAATTTGAAATTAATTTAATTCTAACTTTTAACAGATTTAATTTTTTTGCAACTTTTAATGTAACTAAAAAGTAATTTAATAAGTTATTAACTTTAACTTAATTTAGTTTAAAAATATATTATATTATATAACATGCCTATATGTTTATAAATGTACAAAATAATTTATTTTGATAATTTATTCTATCGTAATAATTTTAATTAAAATCACAATTGTTGGAATAAATCATTTTGATTCTTTAACAAACTTATTTATTAATTTTATTACATGTATTTTTGTTTCTTATTGTAGAGTATTATGTCACTTATTTATAATTACGAGCTCTAGTTTGAACGAAGAAGATACCAAGAAATTGAAGAATGTTATATGTCATTTAAAAGTAAAATTTTCTGAGACTTGGAAGAATTTTTGCACACACTTGACAGTGGCTAAAACTACATTATTTACCACAAAAGTAAGCTCTTGTACAATTCTGTGCAGATTATTTGGTGATTGAAAAAATCAAATTATTTACTTTTATTAAGTTATTTAATTTTTTAAGTGTCAGTATTAAATCTTATATCTAATTTTATGTTATATTATTTTTTTATTATACGTTTTCCAAGCATAAAAATAACACAGGCACACAAAAAAGCGTCGTGTCCGAGAGACTACATCTATGTATCCCTATGTATTTTGACGCCCTGAAACCGAATATGACTTCAGAATTGCTTCAGCAAGATTTTTTTTACCAGACTCAATAGTGTATAATTTTAAGGAACGTTTAGCAATTTTTTGAGTGTAAAAAAAATCTTGATTTAATGGAGCAATTCTGAAGTCATATTCGGTTTCAGGGCGTCAAAATACATAAGGATACATAGGTGTAGTCTCTCGGACATGACACTTTTTCGTGTGCCTGTGTAATTGATGAATTTTATAGTTTGAGAAAGTTTTGTTTATACTTTAAAAATAAAAAAAGCTAATAAGATTACATGTATCTATTTAACAATCGAGAATTGGTTTTGCTATTTTTAACTACGCTTTTTAATTTCATATTATGAGTTTTTATATCAAGCGAGGAAGGTATATAATACTGATATTTATTTTACAATAAAATTATATAAATAGCAAGAGAAGAATGTTTGTCAATTTATACTTGCACTATGTATTTTACAGTTAGCTTGTGCATTAGCGTCTGCCAAACCTATAGTTACAAAAGCATATTGGGAGGCGGTAAATATAGCCGTTGAAGAATCTAAAGAATTACCAAAAATTGAAGATTATCTGCCAAAAGTAAAGGAAGAATGGTTGAAAGTTTGCTCGAAACAGTTTCTACCGAATGAAAAACGTAGAACGCTGTTCAAAGATTTATCGTTTGTGCACTTTTGCGCGAAGCAATATTTTGCATATGCACCATTGATTACCGCAGCAGGTGATTAATACCGTTTCAGTTAAACTATATTTAAGGATAAAAAAAAAACAATATATCTATAATGATGAATTTTGTAAAAGTTTAGTGAAAAATTATGTAAAAAAAATATATATATTTACAACAGAGTACACATACAATATATTTTTAAATTTATTGAATTATAATTGTAAATATTTATTTAAATTTATAAGTGTTTTAATTAAAGCTGAGATTATATTTTAGGTGGCAAATCGTGTGTGTATCCCACGAAAAGACCTTTGACTCCCCGAGATCTCACTGCAAAAAATGCCATCGTTATACAACAGCCCACAAATGATTCTTTGCAATTTACTCAAGCTATTACAGCTGATTATCCAATTATCTGTAAGTGTTTGAAGCCATTGTATTAAATTAAATAACGATAAGGCAATGTTTCGATTTTAAATCTTTTTTTCATAATTTTAAATATTTTATATTTTGCTCCGTTAGCGCAGCATATAAAACTTCACGTACAACATATAAGATTTTATTTTTGTAATGTAATCTCAGTAATTGCAACTATATTTTAAACACATTGTGAAAGTAAATTCCTAAGATTTTATTGTATAATTTTTTATATAATTAATTGTGTATGCTTGTGCACCTTCTGATTCATCAATTCGGTTTATGAGCAGTTTTATACATATCTCATAAATTGTTCAAATTAAAAACTGTTTGATTATTATAACATTAATATCACAAGAAAAACAATATTAAATATATATTATGTCGTACTATTGCTGCAATGTTTTCGCAATGTTACATTTTTCAATGAAATATTTCTGCGATATAATTTTTACAATCTCTTCCTAGCGAGAAATGATAATGGCATCGGTGTCAAATTGACCTCGATTTCATTATCATTTCTTGCTGGGTCTGTGTATGGGTAATAAAAAATAATAAACATAATATTTTCATATTGCAGATCGCAAACTACAAGCTGTCAAGCGTAGAATGGTTTCCGACACTGAAATTCCACTCGCGATTTTATATTGTACCACGGAAATGTATTGTAACCCGAAATATGATTTTGCCACGTTCTTTAAATCGAAAACTCCAACATTTCTTCCCTCTGACTCAATAATCGAGAATACGCAGGATATCAATAATATCGATATGCGACAAATTAAGAGAAAAATAATTCCCGAAACTTGTGAGCAAAATGATGAGAATGTTACGAAAAACATTTGCCCTCTTGACGAGAAAAAAAAGAAACGTACATCTGATTTCAATGAGAGCAGTGTGACACTGGATGCTGATAATGGTGAATTCGAAAACAAAATAATTCCCGAAACTTGCGATTCGCAAACTGGTAAAATTTCGACGAGCTCGTGCCTTTTTCACAAGAACGAACGCAAGAACATACCTAGCACTAGCGAGAATGATATCGTAACAAAAAGCATGCGAGATGATGATAATGAAGGAACTAAACAGAAAATAATTGAACACAAAACTTGCGATTCTCAGAATAATCGGAACATGTCAACAAGGACTCTTTGTGCTAACGAGAATAAACGAAGATATGTTTCCGATAGAAGTATTCCTGCAAAAACTCAAAATATTAGAAGTATTATACAAGATTTTTCTAACGAGAACAATCCCGATTGTAGCAAGAGTAGTGTTGCAAATGAAATTTTACCTAGTAACGTCAATAAATTGCAAATTATTCCCGACAGCTCCGATTCCTTAAAAAAGAATATAAGCAATATGTTTTCCATCGAGAGCAATAATAAACGAGTTCAAATTTTTGACACTTGCGAATTTGAGGAACTTATTGTAGACAATGTTGCTGCGGAAAAAGAGCGACGAAATATCAAATTTCAAAACAAAGACATTTTTCACAAAAATGCAGCTGTTACAGAAAGTAATAAAAAGAAATATATGTTGCAAGAAAATAAATGTGGATTTCAAAAGCAAAAATTGATTCTTAATGAAGAAAATAGTACAATTTTTGAAGAAAATTTGAACAGAAGAGAAAATTTAAATGTTGAAAAAGATAATTTAATCAGTAACAATGATAAATTTACGACTGCAGGATGGGAAAGTTCCAAAAATATGAAAACTCCGTTAATGGTATCCACAAAAGAAATTAATGATGACGACGTTTATATAAAAGAAAAAGAGAAAAATCTATTTGGAGAAAATTATTCCAAAGTTGAATTACAAAATTTATTGAAAGAGCAAGAGTCGAGTTCAATTTACAATTCTGAGAAAACTAGAGAAGATGAAAGAGTGAAAGAGGATAAAGTACAAATGAAAGATATTAAAAGAAAACATCCTCGAGAAACAGTAAGTTAATTAGTAATTATAATAATGATTTTAATATAGTGATTTTATTAAATATATATCAAATATATAGTATACTATGTGTCGCTCGTGTATTCATAAACTTAAGTGTGAAAAACAGCTGTTATTTATTTCGAATGTTAATTGAGAAAATATATGTAATTTAATTTTTAACAACTAAAATTACTGCTCGTCATTGGCCTGTTTTTTACATTTAAGTTTATCAAATATATATTTTTGTTATATGTAGGGAGATAATTGGTGCGAAAGATATACAAATCAAAAATTTACGGATAAAATATTGCGGAAAGATGAACCTTGTGGAAAAAAATTTTTAAAGGTTTGTACATATTTTGTATTGCAATATTTATGCTATATTATTTTTTTTTAATTTATCTGACTAGGAGATTATATACACTATGTTGCACAATGTTACATATAATTCATGAAAATTTAATATCACAAATGATCAGTTATTACTTTTTATAACTCTTTATGATTCTGCACCGTACGTCAAACTACTTTTAATGAGAGTCTCGTATATACTCTTTTGTGTATATGTCGTAGACAAATAGCAATTTTAGGAAAATAGTAACTGAGCAAATAGCATTTGCCTGGTTAAATAGCTTAGAATTAAAAACACAAAATGCCTGCTTTAAAAATACAAAAATTATGTAATTTATTCTAACCTAACCTAACCAGGCAAATGCTATTTGCCTAGTCAGTTACTATTTTCTTAAAATTGCTATTTGCCTGACATATACATCTCCATTTCTCTCCAATTTCGGAGTTCCAAAGTATTCCATTAAGATACTCAATTGTTCTTCTGACTTCTGTTATTCGCTAAAGTTAAAAATTAACTCGTTAACATTTCAAGTTAAATAAAAAATTATCAACTTTCTGGCTTTATTATTTAACTTTATAATTATTTAGTATTCAACCTGTATATATATACATATATATTATACATAAAACACACACACACACACACGCACACGCACACGCACACGCACGCACACACACACACACACACACACACACACACAGGGTAAATCTTAACAGTTGAATAGATTTTTACTCTATGAAAAAAATTACTGCGCCAACGTTATTTTAACTTTAAATGAAACTTGAGCATGTATCTGTTTTTATTTTTTTCTATATAAACACGGACTCAAAGATTCAAATATATATATTTGAATCTTGCTTAAAGCCAAAATAATATTAATGCAATTAGATCTAAATCGATTAGACGTGCAGTCGGTAAGTTCTCTCATAGGGTAAAAACCTGGTTCAACCGTTAAATTTCATCCTATATATTTTCTTTTCCTTTTTTTTTTTAAAAGTAAATGTATTTTGTGCGCGGGCATTTTTATGTATGTACATAAGTATACACGACTAATTTATAATATTTTATTATGTAATTTTGCAACATGTAACAAATTTTTTTTATTGTTAATTTAGATGTCTGTTAAGAAACCAGAGAGAACATTAAAAGCGGACGACTTTGTTTTGTGATTTACAATTTTTTATAAAAAAAAAGAATGTAACATAGAATATTTAAAATGTGATATACATTGTGAATAAAAATGTGAATATTAAAAATTAAAAGATTATTATTTTATTATTAAGGTATAGATTTTCAACGAATATATTATTTTGTAAAAATATTAGAAAAACATTGATAAATAATACAAGGAATAATTAAAGAAGTTATAAAGAATTGGAGATTATTTGTTTTATATTACCGTAATCATTGAATTGATCAATCAAAGTTCGCCACACTTGAAAAATTTAATTTTCTTCTGATGGTTAAATTTCAATTCAATCTCAATCTCTACTCTCGTATGGACCTATCTTAAAAAGGAATATACTTGAAAATATAAGAAAAATACGAAATCTTTTATAAAAACTAACTATTTAGAAAAAGTGTGTTATTTCATGTACATTTAGAGGTATATAAAATCATTTCTGAACATATGTTTCTAAATATCGAAAAAGAAAGGTTGATTGTTGCATAAATTCAGGTAGTTGTTTCTATTTCCTACGTGTACAACAGTTTAACCGCCTCGATACTTAGCTCAGACCGCGTGATCTCGAACAAACATTGTTCGCGCTTTATTACTTTTTGTCCTTTGATTACCTCAAACGAGAAACGTGGCTGACTTAACGATTGAGATGTGCCGCACATTTTTACATACAATACTTAGTAATAACCACCTTAGTAGTATCCACGTTGTTAATTAATCATGCGCCCGTTTTAAAATTTATAATTAACATTTCCTAAAATTGTTAATAACTTGTTTTAAAGATGGTTCAAATCATGATACTAAAACATCTACATTTTCAATTTTATTTCATTAAACAATAAAGTTATATATTACACACGAACAATCAGTGTTGGCTCTATATTGGAATTACTTTTATATATTTTATTTAATTCTTCGAGTCCAATACTGTCAAGTTACTTATAATATAATATGTATATAAAATTTTTTTGTTATTTGTTACATTATACTATAGTTCTTTTTTTAGAAATCAAGTATATAATTTTTGATAATTAATTAAAATGACTTCATCACGTACAAAAAATACATATTTAATTTCGAATTTTGTTTTACTGCATTATTTTGGAAAACAATCGTGACAAGAAAATTAAATCAATCATTAAAATTGATATTTTTGAGAATAATTGTAGTAAACGGGGAGACTTGTAATTTTCCAATTGTAAAATTTATCGATTTGATCGAATAAAGAGTGATATTGCATTATTCATAAAAGTTCCAAAAGTGTTTCGCGAAGCTTGCCATTGCTATTTTCGAATCGTATCTGTGGTTGCTAAATCGAGATTTCGTTGTAACTTTTAGAATCGCGGTGATAGCAAACAATTAGACTTTTTGCGATTAATCCATGTACTAGTGAAAATAGACGATAGATTGAATTTCTATATACGTAAGGAGAAAAATGAAGAAGAGGTGGAACAATATATAAAAATTACTACAAGACTTTTATACGGCAATATGCTTTCGATCGATATATCGAGTGTTTCTTTAGTTACTTATTATTTAAATTGACAGTACGCGATATCTTTCAGTGACCAAAGTAAGATTTTTCATATTTTTGTTAATAGAAAAGATTTTGAAAGACTGAATACTTTGTTTAATTTGTTGTTACAAATTCTAACAATTTTGAGTAGATAAATCGATTGACCCTCTATTTTTCGAATGAAAGAATAACTTGAAAAGAAGGTTGAAAGAGGATCTTAGGAGAGGATGGAAGAAAGCTTCGGTGGTTCGGCTTCTTTACTCAGCTGCATCACGTGCAATGCGCACGCAAATTCAAGCGATTATGCAAATTTCGCATTAAAATGCATTTTATCGAAATCTCCGACTATTCGACGAAAAGCGAACACGAAAGGCGTCGTGACGCTTTATGCATTTGTGGTTTTCCCTTCCATCTCCTAATTCGTTGTTTGTAATTGCATCATATCGTAGTATTCTTCTTGTTTAATATTTTCTTTGTGATATTTAGTATTTTTTATTCTATTTTAAATTAATTGCATCTTTATCACACAAAATGTGTCTATTTAAGAGAAGAGAGAGAATTATTGAATAAAAAGAGGCTAATGGCATATAAAAAAAAAAATGTATAATGTCAATAAACGAATTAGCCATTCGTAATCGATAAGTAACACGGTAACGTAAGCAAAAATATTGATTTCTTTACTGCTTACGTTTTATCGTTCAAGTTTTTTATGTGTCGCATATAGCCACAGACTTTGTCTCTGTATATATTCCTTCTGTCAGCTGTGCTTCAACTGCATTTGTTGTGCCAAGGCTTCGATTAGCGAAAGAAAGTTATCGTTCAAACTTTGCCGAGCTGTGCAAAAGATTGCTGATGAAATGCCAGCTGATTTCTTGCGATTTGACTTTTCCTCACCGGAGGATTTGTTTACGACGAAATATTGTGAATGTCTGTCTTCGAAGAGACATTGAAAGTTTAAAGTTCTTTCTTACTTAGCACCATGATAAAATTACAAGTTCGTTCATTAATAGCATAAGGTTATTTATTAATAACTAGTAACTAAATTAAAACTTGTAATACATGATATGTTACATATTTATTATTGATGATAAATATTATTTTTATTATACTATTACAAATACATATAATAAACAATACATCAGAAAAAATTATTGACCAAAGTAAACATATCGAGATAGCATCATATCTCAAAATTCAAAAGAATGAATAGTACAAGGTATAATTTCAAAATTGTTAATTGCCATACGTCATTTCGGTGCGTTACAATTCTTGCGATAGAAAATTATTGTAGAATCTTACATAATCGGAGAGACGACATAGAAGGATACGATGCGATTGACAATCCTAATACGTGTCTAGCCTAAATCATGTGATCGCAGTGCCATTTAATATCAAACTTATTTAATCTGACCTTTTCTTGAAAGTTGTGCATTGTGTTTGTAAATCTTTCTGTAGAGAATAGTTCTTTGTTGTAATAATCAATTAATTGATTCTCGACTGTTTTCCTCTTTCGGTGTATTGATATATTGATAATATATATTACGCAACAACAATAATTTTCATACATCACCCGTCCCAAGTATCTAACTGGAAAAAAATGGCGGTAGCGATCTAGCCTAACCAACGTCGTAAGGCTTCTCTCTGATTAAGAATCTGTAGAAAATATACGCATCAAGTATCTACAATGCAAGATATTTCCTAAAGGTATGAAAATATATAAAAATTTATTTAGAAAGAGAAAGTTTTGTTTTTTTACGCTTTTTATTTCTCATGTTTATAATCTTTCTCTCGTCAAGTCAAATTATATATCATTGTCAATTTTATAATTTTTCACAAAGATATATATACACCGATAGAAATCGATAGTATAGAGGAACTTTACAAATGTCTATTTGAATTCTCATCGACTACAGAACTGCAGACGAGGAAAGTCATGAAAATATTGCAAGATCGCAAAGAATGATAGCTGTTGAAGTATAAGAAGTTAATGCCGTTCGAATAAATATATCCGCTCTCTGACTCACTTTTTACGAGATTTTTATCCGCATTTGAAACGTATATAGACCACTTGCGCGCGGAACAAATCTTCCTTCACAGTTTTTTTTTTCTGCTGATAAAGTTAATAAAACGGATTTTTCTAAAATTCTTTTAATTTTTATTAAAATCTTTCATAATGTTTTAAGAGAAATTTTTATCTTTAATTAATTATTTTACAATATATTTCTCTTTATTGTTATCTGAACAATTTTATGCATAATATTTTATAGTATCTATTTTATTATAATGATATAACATGTAATTATTACTATACATTTTGATTGTAAGAATTATAATTACACTACAAAATTGAACTTTTTTTTTACAACACGAATGTGAATAGTCATTTGCTATTTTCTTCATAAAATAAATGTAATATACCACTGATATTGGTGGCTTTATCTCGTTTAAGTTTTTATAATATAGTATTTATAATTTATAATATAATAATTGTTTATTATAATTGTTTAATAATTGTCACGTTTTATATAATAACATTGTTTCGGATAAAAGAAAAATACCTTGCAATATATTTTCTAAATGCAATATTTTTACCAAATTGTGTAATAATACTTTTAGCATTTTGGCTTAAAACTCTTAGAATTAATAACCGAGCTTTACGAATATACAACGCGAACAATTTGTGTTCGACGAACGTCTTGGATGGGATTAGCAACCTCGAATCTACTCTCCTGTCTGCGACAGCAACAGGATCAGATCGGCCGCCCTTTGAAGGAGCCGGATTGGCATACGGGAGAACGCGGTGGGAGCAAGGGTATATATCCTGTTAATTACACGATCTCGGATTTGCCTGTGACGTTAGACGTCTCGAGCAGGATGTCTGTTCCCTGACAGACAGATTGAGTTGCCTTCCGTATTATGGGCGCGATTAATAGTAATCGCCTTCCTGCTTTTCGATCCGTAAAATCTCATTGCACGGTCCCAGCTCGAAATAACAATAGGACGATTCTTGCTTTTTGATAAAATACTAAAGAGTGTCTCAAACTTAAATATCAAAATTTTGAGAGTGAGTTGTAGAGGTTGATGTACTAACAATAAGAAAAAAAAATTTTTTTATTGGTTTGCTTGTTTTCTCTTTGTTTTGAAAATCAGAAAGTAAAACAAAAAGTTTTCAGTTTCACGCTACTTGTTAACAACTCTACACACACACACACACACACACGCACACGCACACGCACACGCACACGCACACGCACACGCACACGCACACGCACACGCACACGCACACGCACACGCACACGCACACGCACACGCACACGCACACGCACACGCACACGCACACGCACACGCACACGCACACGCACACACACACACACACACACACACACACACACACACACACACACACACACACACACACATACACACACACACATATATAATAAATAATGTAATTTATAATAATAAAATGTTACAAATAAAATTGTTAAAATAAAAGCTAATAAAATAATCTTACTTTAAATCTTGAATGTACTCTTTAAATATATTAAAAAAAGATATTTTGTAAATTAGTAATAATAATTTTTATATTATGTTAATAATCTCTTTAATGAGTCAAACGTATTTTCTATAATTAGTATTTTTGGTAACTGATTTATATCAATTAATGATTTCAATGATTTTGCGAACATTGAGACTTACTGTAAAATGACAAAACTTTTTATTATGCCAAATAATGATGAATTCAGTTTTGTCGAATATTTAATACGCATTTTTTTTTGTTCTCTCCAAGAAAGAAATTCAAGTTGTAAACATTCGGTAAATATTAATATTTTGTAATTCACATATCGCAGTTTGAGTAACATCATATTGTATACATTTTAACTTATTATATTGTAGAATAAAAATTGTACTTGCAATATATACCATTTAAAGTAAATTCTTGCCCGCGCTAAAAAAAGTTCCAAAGTCACGTCGCAATTTGCATTTCAAATTTAAAAAGAAATTCAAGTTAAATTTACGAACAATAATGTTATTATAAATTTTTATTTCATTATAAAATTGCAAAAAAAATTTCGCTACTATACTAGTGAATTGTTTTAAAGAGCCTACGAACTTTATTCGTCATCTGAATACTTCCATCGCATCGTGTCCATCAGCCACAACTACGAAAATCGGGAAAACCCATAAATGCGGAAAACAAGCACAACGCAAATTCACGAGATTCGCGATGTTCAAGTGGCATCGAAAGCGAATTTGACGAGCATATTATTCTGATTATTCTGACGTTAATGCGACATTAATAGACAATAGGATCAAGCAATTTTAATACTCTTGAAATGTACTAAGAAATAACGCACCATATATTCATGGTTTTTAAAATTTAATTTGTGAAAGCACATGGAAACGTAATTTAATTGGTATTTTTATTATAATAATTAATTGACGTCTCGATACTTGTCAACACAAGTTATAAATAAAAATTAATGTAAATAATTGATAATAATAACTAAAATTAAAACGAGTAAATATCGATAATATATATAGATATCACTAATATGTATATAACGATAATTATTAAAAGTTTTAATTATTAAGAATTGGATTAATTCGTGCGAGTGTCTTTCCTTGAAATACTTTACTAGTTGACACTGCGAGAAAAATACTCAGCGAGCAATTAACATTTCTATAATAAGACTTAATCTTTTAAAATTAAAAAAAAATTGAATTATCTGATTTATTTAAATTGTCAAATGTAATAGGCTTGCCATCAATTTATATCTTTGAATGATTAAATTCGTAAATTTTGTAAGAGAAAGAGCTTATTTTCCAGAGAAATCTATCACATTTCGTTCGACTACTAAAAATCCGTAGTCTATTTTTGGTAGATATGAGTAAGTAAAGCGATCGGAGAATTAATTTTGCGATTCTCACGCGTTTTCTCTCGCCTCGAAGCTCATCAAATATTTACGCGACTTTTCGCGCCTTGATGTATCCGTCGGATCTTCGCGTTTGTTGTACTTGGGAATTTGCGGTTCCGCGTAACTTTATTCGCCTTTAGCGAGGGCTTAAACTTTGCTTCTCTTCTCTTCTCGCAGGAAAACTTCTCTCGAGGAAACGTTAACGATGGATTTCCTGGCAAGATCAATAAGGAGCTTCCTTAGTCCTTAATAAAGCCACTGATCAATATATTCTAATTTTATATACATATAGGGAAAAGAAAAGAGAGAGTTATCATTTTGTTTTTTAGAAATAACTAAATTATTCATATACTACCCCTTTTGTGTACGCATGTTCTTCTAAAAAATTAAATAGATTTGTCTCAATGTACAAATACGAGTATATTTTGTAAATTCGTCGAATCACAAAGAAATGAAGTGAAAAGTTTTCGTTGGCTATATATACATATATATGTCAGTTTTGCACACGTATGTGTATATAAATGGATAAATAAAATACTGTCTTTTGCAACACATAATCGCTTCTTTTAATATACTTACTACTCTCTAAATCTTATTTTCCTCATTATTTTAGTTTATCAAATAACTGTTAAAAATCGTCATCCTGCAATGTACCGATACATTAATTGTTGTACATTTATCTATGTAATAAAATTTTACTACATCTCTCTATTATTATATTAAAATGTCATAACTAAATAATTTAATAAATACGAAAAAGTTCATAATTTCCTCGTTAATTTTTTGCGCAGATATATTACAGATAAATGAGTATAAATGAAACTTTCCAACCTTTCTTCAAAGATGAGTATTGCTATATAAGATCAATCATATTAGAAAAACATCGACCAACTTTCTCGAAAGTGTCACAGAATAGTATTCTTATCTTTGGAATATTCGACAACGAATTGATTTTCTCAATAATAAAGTCAAGAACAACGCGACAATTTTTAATTTTCTGAAATTTGTTTTAATTAAATAAAAACCAATCTCAGTTTTAATCAAAAATTTGTATTTCTAGAGACAGTCTTATGTGAAATTTATGTAAAATTTTTTATTTTTAATTAAATATAAATTTTCGCCTTTTGTTATTTATTTTTCTAAATGTAAAATTCTTTTTCCCTTGAATAAGATATTAAATTTTTACCAAAAGTTCTAATTAAAATTAATATATTATAAAGGTTAAATTGCATTTTATTTAAATTTGTATTGGACAATCATTGAATAAAGAGGGTAAAAAATAAGTACGTTAAAAAATCTCTCTCTCTCTCTCTTTCTCTCTTGGTTAATTAATAAAATAATAATGTATAAACTGCAATCAGTTTTATTTTCCATTCAAATTTTTTTTGTATACAGGTGCGTAAGGAACGTAAAACATACGTATGAAAAGCACACTTACAAAAGCTCTCTCACGCATTTATATGCAAGAATCACACGCACACGTAATGTAACTTGAATTATTTTCTCATACTGCAAACATTTTATTTACAATATATGTATAATATTATAATAATTTTTAACCCATAATAGGCTTGTAATGTAAAGAATTATATAATCGATGATTATAAATATATAAATCGATAAGTCTCTAATCAATTGTTAATTTTATATATTGATAAACATTAATTAAAAATTTTAACTTTATAAATTATTATCATCCAATATCCTAACAGTACATGATATCGAACGAATATCGTGATTATTGTATAAATATACGCACGATATCGCGACATTGTACGAATGTTCGTACGATACTCAGAATATTCTAGAATATTCATACAATATTTTGTGCTGTTAGAGTGTCGTTGTGTGTAATTTTAAATTTTTAAATTTAATTATTTAATGTCAAAATAATTAAATTATCAAGTTATTATATTATGATTTAACTAAAGATTATTAATATCTAAATATTAATTAATTACTACCTATTTAAAATTTTTTAATAAGAATAATAAATAATAGTTTTATAGTAATAAAAATAAAATGTTGGCCGATAATAGGTTAAATTTCTAACATTATTATTTATTATTTTATTTTTATTTTAATATTTATTGTACGCGATGACAACATGTGTGTTTTTGATTATCGTTAAGTTGCAATAAATATACAAATATCTAATTTGTGTATTTATAAGTATTGTGCATACAATAGGTACAATAGCCTCCTTGTACATTAATGATTTTTTATTAAAAATAAAAGTTAATCAGTAAGATTTTCTTATAACATTCAAATATATTCTTTTTTTTAAATAATAACATTACTCGAATTATTTTAAGCTACCTGAAATAATTATTTCTTCCATATTATGTAATATAATAATAAAACAATATCAAAATAAATTTAAGAAGATAATTTAAATTCTAATTTTTTAAGTTACTCTTTCCAATTATAATTTTTTCTATTTTTTGTAAAATTTTGTTTTAATTTTTTCTATAGAATATACTCTTTATTGTTTTAAATAAAGTAACACTTTTTTAAAGACAATAGAAATATTTTAAATAGACGTAGCACATAATATATCAGTAATATTAGAATAATACAATATTGCTGTAATATTACAAATTACAATTGAAATATTATTAGAAAGTCTTGTAGGAATATTACAATATCACAATGTAAAATTGCAATTCTAATACTGAGACGTTACAACGCAATGTATTATAATGTGATATTTCTGTAATATCTGTATGTATTATATTGCAGTGTGATTTAAGATTTTGAAATATTATTGTAACACTGTATAAACATTGCAGTAGCAGAGCGGTACGCGACATACAGATGGATGTGGCAGCGTTCTCTTTCTCGTAATTAAAAAACTATACAGAACAAAATAAAAGATGTAACATTTATAAGATTTCTCAGCTATGTTCTAAAGAAATAATAATGAAATAATGCCTTTTGAAAGTGAGCCTCCAAAATTAGGCGAGATAAAATAAATTAAATACAGTAATACAATTGCAATATGTAATAACATAACTGCAATATACTTGTAATGTAAAAATGTTAAAATGATTTAATTCCTCACAATATTACAAAAACGTTACACAGTAATACAATTGTGATATGTCATCATTATATTATTGTAGTTTGTTTTATGAGGACATTTACAAGGATATTACTATAATATCTCTGTAATATTCCAGTAACGTTCATGTTATATTTCATTGCAACATTGCTATTGAAAAATAATATTGCTATTATATTAAGTGCTATAAGTGGGATTCTAGGTGTTCTGGGATGGTCAAATGAGAGAAAATACCCTACGTATTGTTATGTTAAAAACCAGATCATGATATAATATCAATATTAGGCTGTATTAAAACTATAAGTGCAATTTTTTTAATATAAAAAATATTTGTTTAATAATGCTCTAATCAATTATAAATTTTATATTTAATTTTTCATTGCTTTTGATACCGCTGAGAAACATTTTATTAAAAATTAACAATTACACATTCATAATCAAATATTTAGCGAAATTTACTCCAAATAATTTGTTAACTTTTGCAAGATAATTCTTCTCTCTTCTTAATCTTATAAATAAGATTTGCATAACTCCAACATTCATTTATCATAATTATAATTTTGTAATCATTAATTCGTCAAAATATATTAAAATATATCTATCAAAATATACCGATAGGATTTCTTTGCAAACATTATCACATAAAAATATAAATATAGTAATTGATATAACGTCTGAATTAAATTAGAACTAAATAGATTTTAATTTAAATTCAAAGTTTTTTAACATTTTTCAATGATTAATTGAATTAGAAATCACAAATTTCAAAACTGTACAATTTTTAACGACTTAAATCGAATAAAAGACGATATAAATAAAAATTAATATTCTTAATAGATAAAAAAAATTTCTGACGTCTATTTATACATTTAATTCGTGATCTAATTTAATCTATTCAAATACATATTAAATTAATATACAAGATTAACAAACCAAAGTATTATCTACTGTAAAGGTAGACAATAACAAAAAGAGAAAGAAAAGAAAAGATATCTTCTAATATCTTCTCGGAACTGTGTCAGAGTACATTTTAACGTAAAAATTTAAACTTTAAATATACAGATATTTGAGTAAAAAAGGAGGCGAAAGAGAAAAAAGAAAAAAATTTCTTTACATTTTTTACATTTTTATCGCAATTATTCTAGATAGTGATCAAAGGCTATAACTTTGAATCAATTTTATCGCTGTGGACGACCTGTTGCGAAGAGTTTTCGCGGGCGATGCAATCGCGAACAGCCTGTAAGATAATGCTTATCCTCCGGTCTAGGGCATTTAGATGGGGTTCCCATAAAACAGGAGCCACGGGATCCCTTGCCATACTCTGCCGCATTGCAGTGCTGAGCCGCGTGGGCCCATTATGGAAACTGCAATAAAAATTGATAGTTAGACCAATAAAGACTAAATTTCTTTAATTTATTACTTATAAATACACTAAATAGGCCGTTTGAATTTTAGCTTTTCATCAACAAGCGACAGTTCAAAAGAAAGGCAAATTATACATAGCATCAAATAAATAATTAAATTTAACTGTAATTTGAATATAGTTGTACAGTGTGTGAACAAAGTTTGAATACAAGTTTACATTATTATACGAAATTATCAATTCAAATAGAGGAGATTAAATGAAAAACGCTTCTCAAACAAATCTTATACTTGTCCGTGTTTCTGCGCAGAAGTTTATTAAAATGTTGATTTTTTTAGCAACGATAGCACTTGTCATTTTTCCTGCTAATTTAGAAGACGTTAGTAACGACAAAAAGGTTTAAAATCCAAACAATCATAATTTGAAAATAAGTCGTACGATTATAAAGTGAAACTTATTTGAAAACATCTGAATTGTACTTTACGAGCCGTAAACTTTATTTAGAAACGAGTCATAAAACAATTTTTTGTCATAAAACAATAAAAATAGCCAAAAACGCCATTTTAAACCCATTTCATCCCAATTTACTCAAAATTCTGACGCAAACTCTGACAGCGACATTATTATGTTTATTGCAGCGCAAAAAAATGCTTCGAATGCATTTATTGTTACACTTCACAAAAAGTAATTTTTTCGTTGAATTTCGTTATTGAAAATGTATTTTTATAATTGTATCTTTCAGCTGTGATTAATCAGTTTATTTATCGTTTAAATCTTCTCGCTTATATTTTTCTATATGAAATGAATAATCTTGCCGAAATATCTAAAAATTTAATAGACATAGATTTGAAAATAATTTTATTTGACCATCAAAATAATTATATAGGATGTTCAAGCATGATGAGTAATGATAAAAAAAAATTTTCGACATTCTAGTTCGAATGTCCTACATAATTATTTCTAGCTTATTTTGACACAAAGTATAAAAAATATTTCGTAAAGTATTTAGTTTTTGATAATTATACCTTAATACTTTTATTCACAGAATAATGAGATAAATCAATTAATGTAAAGACAACATGATTGTTTTTTTCAAAAAATTATGCAATTTGCAATATGTAATTACCTATCTTTTTTGAAAACCAATTATGTATTAATGTTTTCTGTACACCAATTTATTGATCTTATTATTATGTGCGCATTATTAAACAATTGCTAAAAATGAATAGTACGATAATTGAATAATTATTTTGTACTACTTATATCGAAATATACGAAAATATTGCATAAAATATCTCAATTATTACATAACTGTAATTGTTTTATATACAAAATAACTAAATAAATCGTATTACATTAAAAAATCATATAATTCCATTTTAAAAATATGATTTTTATACGACTACAAAAATAGTTTCAGTGCTGCACGGTACACACAATTGTACTATTCTAAAATTATTGTAAATTTTGTTGTAAATTTTTAGGTTTACATTCATATTTTTTTAAGATAAAAATGGAATACCATCCAGAATAAAGCCAAATATTCCCCATTGATGTCTTGTTATAGACTAGTATGCAGAAAAAAATAATATATCTGGTCTATTTTGTAAGATATATTTGCTTCAATATATGTGTATAATTTTATACTGCGTAATAACGCTGACAATAAGAGTAATCAGGTAAACAAAAGTCTCGGCAGGATGAAAAGGTTGTCTCAAGGCTCATCCTTCCTCCTTAATCCTGAAAGAAAGTTCTCTGAAGACTCCCCGGAGAGTAGCCCAGTCAGTGGCAAAGCAAAGTACTCTGAGAGAGTCCACTTTTACCCATGTGATGCGTCGAAATGTGTGCGTTTTGTGTGTGCAATGTGCGATACGCGATGTACAATGTGTGTGTGTGTGTGTGTGTGTGTGTGTGTGTGTGTGTGTGTGTGTGTGTGTGTGTGTGTGTCACCTCGTATAAATAGAGCCCAAGTCGAGTGTCTGCTCAAGCCGATACTTTATTCATTGGCAGTTCCACCGACCCGTGGAGGCTTCCATTACCGTTCTGAAAGCTTCCGACCGCCCGGTTGTTGATCTAAAAACCTACGTCGCTCTGAAAAGCGCCTCGAGGCTATTATCAATCCTAAAAACCTTCGAACTCGGTAATGTTTTCTTGTGGAATGTTCAATTATTATTGAAAAACACAATTTTCAATTACCGCTATTAGTAACTTAATAATTTACGAATGATCCTTACTGATGTAAATTACTTCTCCATCAACGATGGATCAGTTACTCAGTATATAAAATAATAATATTATATTATATTATAAGTTATAATATTATAACTTATATATTATAACTATAGACGACCGTCTGGTAATTTGGCGTTCTAAACTTCACTACCATTCCTTAAAAACTATTTCTTCATCATTGCTATTGATCATAAATTGACTTTTGTTTAATTAATGGCCAAGAGAGCAATCACTAAATTATTATTATAATTATACAGTTGATCAGATGACATGTCACAACATAAAATGAAAAAAATGGACTAACAGAAGAAGAGTCACAATCAAATTCACGTGATAAAACAGCATAGCCGGAAACAATTATCCTGTAATAACGCGCTTAATGAACAATGAGTGGATTCTTTTAGTTCAGCTACATATTTGTGCATGCGTATCTGTTCATTTTCTATATTTGAACACACACACACACACACACACACTAGCATATTTAATATATTTTGGTATATTATATAAGACTTATGAAAAGCACGAATGCAGAGTAAAAAAAAATGTTTGCTTAATATACGTTAGAACAAGATAGTTGCCAAGGATTTCAGTAAATAATATATATATATATAAAAGGATAAACATTTATATTTTATATAAAAAAATGCATGTATCTCTTTCTATACAAATCGATTTTTTCATTATTCTATTGTACAAAAAGTGTTAAGAACCTGTCTAGCTAGTTTTCTACTTCTGATAAAAATTTAACAAACAAGTTAAATATTTTTTATACACTTTTCACTACAATTCAAACAAAAATATTTTGAGATAATTTTTTTAGCGAAAAATTTTAATTGCTTGATAGCAAAAGTAAATATAATTCAATTTGTTTATTATTTATTATTTACAAAATGATAATTAATGATCAAAGCTTCTGTATTAAAAAATATATTACGTAATATCTCTTCATATGCTGACGTTTTTCCTTTATAACTAATTTAACCTTGCAAAAACCTTTTTGTAAGTATACTGAACCTTTTAACCTGTGCGCGCGCACGCGCGCGCGTGTGTATGGTGCGCGCGCGTATCACTTTCAGGAAAAACTATTTTTAGTTTCGCTCATAAATATTTTTATTTCTATCTTTTTCTATCAATTATCTATTACTATAATTGTTATCATATGTACTTACATAATTATTAATTCTATTATTTGTAATTATTATAATTACAAATTATAGTTTATAATTATTACAATTTATATTAAAATAATTCTTTATGATGTAATGCAGGCAAAACTATAATAATTTGGTTTCTAATAATTTTGTATTAAAAAATAAATTTTTTCTAAGATAAAAAATATTTTTTATTTTACTCATTCAAGCGACCCGCTCAAATTTTTACAATTATATGGTAAATTTTATGTTTTTTTCTATAAAACGCCCAGCAAACACAGTTGCATGACAGCAATGTTAATAGAATAAAATCGGAAGTAACACGCAATATAACATGCGCGTTACATGTAATGTCCATGTTAGTTGTAATTTTCCACTTATAAGAAAAATAACAGTTACATAACACTTGTATCATATTTGTTATACAGGAGTCATATTAATAATTCAGTTTTATAACAGTTATATTATTAAAATAAAATGTTTGTTATATAAACCTAATAAATGGCAGTTATAGGACTGTTATAAGTTGTGATGTTGTAACATCAAGAATTCAATTTTACATAACTATAATATTGCTAAAATGTAAAAATTCGTTATATAACGTGACACACACAAATTATATAACTATTATTTTCTGTGTTTGCTGGGCGGTTATATATTCATTATATAGTATATATTGTATAACACATACATATAAAGAGGATATAATCTATAGTTATACAAATGAGATTGTTAAAAGGTAAAAGTTGAATGATGACTTCACAGGATATTGTTTGCAAACGTTTGAAATATTTTATTACATAAAAATTTATTAAAATAATTTTGTAAATAATAATTAAAAATGATAATCAGTGTTATTAAGGCTAAAATATTAAGAAACGTTTTAAGATATTTCATAAAGAAACAACTCATTTCTTCCCCATGTCAAGGAAGGTTAAGGAATAATTCCAAAATTAAATAATCTGTTAATATAATTGAAATTACCAATAAAAATACAAATAAAAAAATCCAATATAATTCAAATTTATATAATGTACTATTACATATATATAGCGTACATTTTATTGAAGAGTTTTAATAGAAATATTAAATATACAAGTATCTTAATTTAACATACGACTTAGAAAATTTACATTTCATCGAAGAATAGAAAACTAATCTAGATGTAGATATAATAATAAAGTTATTAAAAGTATTACAAATGTCATATTGTTATGTTAAAAGAACTAAGATACTACACATACGTTAATGACAAATTAAAATAAGAATGATTACTGTGATTTATATCGAAGAAAATTGTCGAATCGTACGATGGACGATGTCCATCGATCGGTAAGATTTGCAATTCAAAATAGTTAACAGTAGGTTTAGCACCGTTAAATTCGATTCCATCCGAAAAAGAAAAAAAAGGAAACTTTACGATAAGGCGGATTCTGCAATCCGCGGAGCTACGTTTTATCAAAATTGCTGGGGGACGCGCTCGTGAATTCTTGGTTTGATGCGGATTCGCGTTTTTACGGGATGCGCGATAAATCCGATGTCCAGCCGTCCGGATTTCGCGGACGCACAAAGTATCGGAAATGGAAAACCGATAAATAATGTCGGGTGTGAGATTAACACTGGGATACAGATTAAAACGCTTATAATCAAATTGTTCGTTTCTGTTATCGATGTCTCGTTGTCCAAACGAAATGACGAAACGTTTGACACCTTGCAAATTAAACTGTATAATTGTTACCACATAATATTGTGCAACAATAAATTTCGTAATAAATTGTTATTTTTTAGAGTATCGTTAGTTTTAAGAATTTATAAAGAATGTATAACTTGCAGAATTTAAAAAGTCAATCAATATAATTGTGCTTATATACTGTTGCAACAACAATTACTATTTCTTTTTACTTGTATTGTTATACTTTTTATGTTCTTTATATGTAATTTTGTGTGTGTGTATGTATGTGTAAAAAAAAAGATTTATTTGAATACTTGCAATTAAATATTTATTTACAGTACATAAATATTTATGTATCGTAAAGAAATATTTATTCAATAAAACAAATTATATTACAGTAGTGATTACATTACATTAGTGATTCTTGTACAAATATTTATTAAAATTTAGTAATTTTTTCTCTCGATGTGTACATGTACATATATATATATATATATATATTCTATATAAGATTATGTAATTATTATATGTAACTATATCACAATTTTTAATTGTTTATAAAAATGTTTGCTGTCTCAGAAATTCAACTGCATAATTAACTATTATTTATTATTTGTTATAATTAATACTATATTATTATGAAAACAATAAAAAATTATACTCACCGGAGTAAAGTACTTAAAGTAGTCTGTCTGATGATGCAGCATTGTAAGAGTGGCGCTAAAATAGATGTCTCATCGTGGAAAGGTTTTCCGAAACCTCTTCCGTGGTCCAGATGTAACGTAAAACTGTCGTTGCCAAAAATTCTAAACGTCTCGTAGTGATGACGGTCCATATTGCCCGTTAAGAAATCAAAGACTGCCATGTCTATCAGATCGAGCAATCGTCGACCTTCATCATATGGTGGAATTTCTCTTACCAGAGAACAATAATCGGAATCTGCAAATTTGTAAAAAAACAAAAGTATTAATTAGAGACAAGTATTAAGAAGCTTACAAATCAAGCAAGTAATTATAAAAACAAATAATTGCAAAACGTTTTAATTTTTATTACATATTTTATTTTTATTTAATAAATTAAATTACATTATTATACATTTTGAAACTAGTGCTATTGGAGTTTTAAAAAATACCTCTTTTTGAATACATAAATTAAGTTAATATATAACTATTTAAAGAAAAAAAAAAATATATATATATATATATATATATATATTCAATTACTTGTTAAAAGAAATAATTATGTCTCACCATGTTCCCATTGGGCTTTCTTTCGTTTGTGATAACTTCTGCGCCAAGGATGCCGCCAAGCCTTCCTAGCCGCGAAAGTCTTATCTGGCAGAAAGGCGGCAAAACTACCCTCCAGAGTGTCAGGACTGCCGCAAACAGCGTGTGCCGTATCACAATAGTAACTACATTTGCCGTGAAAACACAGGTTACCAGCTGGACTCACGAAGAACGTCTTGAGCAGCTCACCGTCGGCAATCTGGTAAATTTCCGTTGTAACATTGAGAGTCCGGCCGCTCACCGGCATCGCCCGACGAAATCCTAAAAGTCTGCGAACCAAAAAAAAAACAAAATTTGTATTTAAAAGAATTTGTATGTTAAAACATTAAATTCGAGAAAAAAATGTATATCTTAAGCATATATTTGTACATGACAAAGAATTAAATACTTATATAACATTACCTGTCTAGATGAAAAGAAGCAATTTCAGCGGTGTGTCTCTCGAAATCTGTGAAGTAGAAATGGTTTGGCAGAGTCTGTTGTTCTCGCGGGAACCTGCGATTGAAAGCAACCTATTTATTACTATTATGATAAAAATATTATACGTATAAAAAGATGGAATATATAGAAAATTAGAATCTACATTCTTTACTTAACAGAAATTAACAGTAATAAAAAAAAAATGAAATTAACTATACTCTATAAATTTACTCTTTAAACTTCTTCTTTCTTATGATTTTGAAAAGATTAAAGAATGCAAAAGTTTACGTCTACGTAATCATGAATATCTCCGAAAGAGATTCGCGTGTGTAATACTGCGGTTATTACCCGAAATTGCTATATTGCAGAATTAAGACGAATCGCGCATATCAATCGATCGATTTTTATCGCGTGACTTCGTGACCGTCTTCTGCTTATTGCGTAACGCAATAACTATTTATTACTATATTTACTCTAGACTTTAATATCTTTCTAATTTCATATAATGTATGTAATTTGCAAAATTGTTAAAGTATATTTTATAACAATATTTTTCTTTTTATAAAAGAACAGTGAAAATAAGGCATGCAACATTTTATGTAAAAAAGCAAATAAATCCTACAAATCTTTCTTTAAAGATGTTTAATAAAAGTTTATTTTATTAATTACATGCCTCATTTCTATTAATAATTTGCAGTATATTCTATATAGCGTGATTATTCATTTAGTGGATGAATTAATATAATTGAACAACACATGTGCACATACATCAACGTACATACACACATGCCAACGTGTGCGCTCATATCAGTATTCTAATGTAACACTTGTAATACATATATTATAAATGCTCATAATTATCAATCGTTATTTGATAATTATTTCATGTTTTCCGGAATAATGCATTAAATAAAGACATTATCAAAACTATATAAACGATGTTTCATTTGAACAAATAAATAAAAATAATATTTTGTATGCCATGTCAATCAAATATAAATCTAATCAATTTAATAACTAATATGCAAGTATTATTAAGTCTCAAGAACAGCTTCGACCAAAAATGATAAATCAGTGAAAAAAACATTTCTTTATTATTTTCGATCAAATTAATATGCCATTTTCAAGAAAGAAATATTTTTTCTTCAAATTTAACATTTTTAAGATTAAGTCGTATCGAACACAAGGTCACATCAAGTTTGTATTGAATTAAATGTGAGGTATCACATTGATTGAAATCTTTTAAAATTACTCTGTACATTATTTAAACGAATAAAAAAGCTTCTATGCACAGAAATATATTGCAATATTATTTTTGTTTAAATCTAACCGCACCAAATGTTTTATTATATTGTCGTAGATTGATAAATTCTAAACTATGCAATCTGTAGTCAAGATACATTCGTATGTGACGAAAAAAGAAAAAACTAAAGTTATTCACTGAGAAAGTACAGCAAAGGGACAATGCAGAAGCTCAGACTTTTATTGGTCTCCGAGCTTCTCTTGAGAATCTTTTTCTCTCGAAAAGAGCACGAAGAAAAAGGATGGAAGAAAGGCAAGAAGAAGGAGTAAAAGACAAAAGTGGAGGGTGAGAAGGGAAAAAGGAGGGATAAAGAGAGAGAGAGAGAGAGAGAGAGAGAGAAGAGAAAGAAAGAAAGAAAAAGAAAAAGGAGCGAGAAGGACGTTTTGGGAGTTCCGCAAACTTGAGTACGATCAAATATTTACTCACAGTGATCTTCGTGCGGGTTTTACGAGCAACACACGCACACGCATACGCGCACGCGTGCACGCGTGTACGTGCGTGCGTGCGTGCGTGCGTGGGTGCGTGCGTGCGTGCGTGCGTGGGTGCGTGCGTGCGTGCGTGCGTGCGTGCGTGCGTGTGTGCGTGTGTCTCTCTCTCTCTCTCTCTCTCTCTCTCTCTCTGTGTGTGTGTGTGTGTGTGTGTGTGTGTGTGTGTGTGTGTGTGTCACGTGTGTGTGCGCGCGCACGCATATGTCAACAATAAGTACAATAAGTATAAGAAACAAGCATAAACTTTGCGAACTCTGCGCGCGCGCAACTAAAATTCTATAGAGAATAAAGAAAAATAATCTTTCAATAAACCACAAATATATGTAAACGTAAAATAATTATATTAACGTTATAAAGCAGTTTATCAGAGTCTCTTTTAAGCTTCTTTGTTAAAGCCAATCTCACATATCTAATTTAAAATTCGTTTTTATTAAACAATTAAACTTTCTAAATTTTTAATATTATACTATAAATATAATAAATTTTGCAAAACATTTTAAATCAGGACATTGTTATTAAAAGATTAAAAATAAAAAAAAGTAAAAGTAAGATGGTTTCTATAACTGCATTTTCGGGATCTGACTAATTTTTTTTGTCCACAAAGATCTAAACAAAATTATTACACAAATCTAAAAATCATAAAACAAATAAATAATACAATCAAGTAAAATATATCTAATCATTGATAGTAGTACATTCATATAGAGAATATATCATAAAAAATGTTTTTGTTCTTCTCCTTGAACAAATTTTGTCCAAGCAAGTAATGAGAGTTTATTGCGGTTAGCTCGCCGTTTCGCCGAAATTCTCGCTGCCGTGGAATCGCAAACTTTCCGGGGAACTTATTGGCGAACTTATTACCGGAGTTTAAACCGCGCGAGCGCCAACCACTTATCGTAGAATCTTCGGCCCACTGGAAGTTTAAAGGGCTCTGGTCTCGTGTGGACCACCAAGAAGGAGAGATAGAGATAGAAAATGAGAGAGAGAGAGAGAGAGAGAGAGAGAGAGAGAGAGAAGGAAAGAAAGAAAATCGCAATATCAGATTTATCTAAAAATACCTGAGGACTTTTCAGAATATTGCATTGTTGATGTCGCACTACTTATCGTTAGTGTATTTTTTCCAAAAACTTAATTATTATAAGATTTAAATTGATTGTATTATATTATAAAATGATAATTGTTATTCTACGCGCGTATAATAATGAGGTGAATTGATTAATGCAAAGAAAATGCGCAGGATTCCAGCCACAAAAGCATTAAAAAATATTTTTAAACTGCAATAGCAGTTTCCATTTCAAGTAAACATGATAGCATTTTTACTTGAAATGGATATCTTATTTATTAGATAATTAATTAATATACAATAAGATCTCAAAAATTATAAAACATGTATATTTATTTAGAAAACGATAGAAAATAAGAAATTTTTCTATAAAATACATCTATCATAAATCATCTGTGAAATACATCTGTCATATAATAAATTAATTTAATTTTTGTTTATAATATTTGCATAACATACATTCTTTTGTTAGTAATTGGAAAATAACTACAAACGCAATAATATTTGATTTCGATATTTCATTTAAATATTTAAAATATTTTCCAAATTCTCGTATCATTATATCTTGTTGCTAAAACGATTAAAATTTTATTTAAATACACATTAATTTAAAAATAGAAAATTATTAAATGTAGAATTCAAATTGCTATTACCAAGACTGCCAAGAATTATTATGTTTTAAAATAAAAATAAATTAAATAGATTTCAATTGAAGTCATTATATACTCGTACATATAACACCGATAGGGTTTTATGCAGAGACAAGCGTGTCTGAAAATGTAGAACAATAGCGAGTGTGTCATATCATTTAGTGGAAATCCGCTACGAGAAAGGAAAAGGTAAAAGAATGAGAAGAAGGGGATGATATAAAGGGCTAGCTGTTCAAAAGTATTCTTCTCGTGGCTCAAAGCACACGCTTCGGACATCTTATGTAATTGCGCTCGTAATTCAATCCGGTGTAACTTTGTCAGTAAAAAAAAAGACTTAAGATGAGAGAAGTGATTGTATCCCTTTCGAATTAAGCCCTGTACACAATAAAGTAATGTTAGATATTAGAAATGGGGATTTTATATATATATATTACAGAATTTCACAGTCAATTTCATTAGAAAAAACACTTGGATTTATATTAAATAGTGACTAGACTATATAACTCGTTATTTGATAAGTATTGTACTCGTGCACAAGTAAAAGTGTGCGGTAATGACAAAACAAACATCAGATCTGATGTTTTAAGTATATCAAATTCCAAGCTGAAACGAGTAATTCTGAAATTTAAGGAGGTTTTCCAGCCCTTAAAAAATAAACACAAGACTTTAAGCTCCTTTTTAATAAAGGAAAGGAAAGCTATTATCATTTGAAGCTTTAATTGAATTGATTCACGAGCACTGTTTTTCACGTTCGTTTCATTTTAAACATCCAAATTGTTGACTATTTATTCTAAACACTTATTTAACTTAGCTACTCATATTTTTCTTACATTAACACTACTTTAGATGAAAATTTAACCACAAAATAAAAATTTTCTTTACTACTCTTCTTTCCTACTTTCTAAATTGCAAGATGTTAATAACTGAGAGCTAATACTGTTTCAACATAAACAAAATCTTATTAAATGTTACTTTAAGCTATCAAAATTTTTAATTAATAACAAAAACTGTATTAAACTTGAATTAGCACTTGGATAAAAATTCACCCATAAAGTAATATTTTAGAGTTAAAATTAAATTTAAATGCATTTAGATTAAAGTAACCTTAACTGAAAAGAACAGAATCCAAATTTATAAATTTACATATAGCCTGTGTATTTAAGACTGCGATTCGAGCAATACTTTGACGCTAATTTGGGTGATATCGCGGCAGCATCCCGCAGCGCCATTGCACCGACAAACTGCCCAAGTAATTTTGCGCGCTGTCTGCCTGTGATCCCAAGATACGCCAAGAACTTTGGCGACATTCTGCGGTTTCACCGCCATCGTTCACGCAGGTCGTAGAAGCTGACCTTTCGCTCGTAATTTGCATGCAATCGTTCCTAATTTCTGCTATAATGGTGCTAATCAGAATATACATGCACACACGTGCGCACGTGTGCATATATGTACAAATCAATAAATAAAAGTCAATAAACACAAATATTAAAAATATAAATAAAAAAAAAAGATTTATTAGCAACACTCATATATGCGTAAAACGCAACACCTCAGAAAATTGTTGTTGCAATATTGCTGAAATATTATATTTCCTAGTTATGAGTAGTAATGTTATTTGAACAATAAAAAAACCTGTATATTTTACAAAATTTATTATTTGTATACGAGTAGATGTGTTGCGTTAGGTGCGTAAGCGCGCGCGCAATTGTATTCTATATAAATTGTATATACACATGTATGTACTACATACATATATGTCCTGTGCGCGCCGAAATGTTTGGCGTTTCTTGGTTATTGTCTCTGTACGCTATAAATACAACATTTCAGCAATATTGCAGAAATATTGCAAAGTTGCTGCAAACTTTTCAAATTTCGTTTTATTCTCAATGTGAAGGAATAAGAAATGAAAATGTTAAATATAGAATGTATTACTGACTTTGATATGACATGACTTACCGCATCGGTTTAAACAAAGCTTGCATATTATCGCCGTAATCAATGACCAGTTTTAACTGCGTGCCGCCGTCTTTTTGAACTGTAACAAATGAATGAACAAGTAAATCAATAAAGTCGGTATCGTTTAATTATAAGTGCACTCGGCTTAATTGATAAATAAATCGCTTAGAACAAAACAAAAATTGATATGATACTATTGATATAATAATAATTACTAAAATGTATTGTATACATATAACATATAATAATTATAGGATATCGAATATCATGTATATAATATATTGCTATTATTATTGTAGCGTTAGTTTATATATATATATATGTGTGTGTGTGTGTGTATATATATATATATGTGTGTGTGTGTGTGTGTGTGTGTGTGTGTGTGTGTGTGTGTAACATATACAATATAAATTATACATATAATTATATATTATAAAGTAATATTTTAATAATATTCTAAATATTTCATTTGTTTCTCAATTTTTTGGAAATATTCCACATAAAAATTTCACAAAGAAACATACGATAAATATAATAAATTTTGTACAATGTGTTTTTTATGATATATTAATATTATTCTTTCAAATAAAACCATTAGATGTTTATCAAATCACAAATGTAAATGCTGTTTAACATAGATGTAAAATTATATTTACATATGCGCGTGCTATATGCTATAGCAGTTATTACATTTGTGTTTGCTGGGTTTATGTAATTCAGTCCGCTTCTATAGCTATTTTAAATACAAAAGTGTAACGTGATCCAACGATCACAACAATTTATAGATGTTTCATATTTTATTTTCTCTTATTTATCTTACTCCAATACTTTTGTACTATAGAATGAAAAGAGTTGATGTAAAATAAAACACAATAATTGCGTTCGTGAAGAAATACGCAACTACACATTGCAATCAAAATCACTGTGTGAACTGCAATATATACGAGTACACGATAAAATTATACAATTGTTATCTTTATTTGAACAAAATGTAATGCCATGTTCTCCTTTGCATGCACGGTTATATTCACGTAAATTTGTGTTTAAAGTTTGAATATCAACAGATTATAACTCGGCATATCATTAAAACTCTAATGAAAAAATACCATCATAATCTATATAGCAGTCTATAAATATTTCAATAAAAAGCGCATTTTAATTTCTTCAATAATTTCTCTTAAAAAATTCTCAAAGACAAACCTTTCTTCAGATTTAATAAAATAGAATATTCTCTTAATTGTAAGTTATGGAGTAATTAGGACATTTAATTAAACATGGTTAAGCCAAGCGATTCGTTTAACTCTTGTATTTACATTTAGCTCCTTATATTACCATAAACTACAAGAAGTAACGCGAGTCAATAATTCGTCGGGCAACAATGATTCGTCGCGGTCAAATAATAAAGCGTCCGTCGTCTGCGGCCTGAATTAAATATACAACATTCACGAGATTAACAGTCGGGACTGCGAGATCGATATATCAGGCGAAAAATAGAACTAGGTTTTTCTGAACAGGTCACTATATTACAATATATTAATAAACAAATACAAATGCACGGTTATTATAGTAGTTTTGTCAACCTCGATCGGGAATGATTTATAATATAACTAATCAGTACAAATTGAACAATGGAAAAGCTACCTATTACATTTATGCAAAAACAAATTTTCATATTTTATCTTCTTCTGAAAAGTTTATACAATTTTACATGATTTTATACAACTTTATAATGAAATATATTTTTATAATTTAAATTTATTATTCTCAATAATATCATTCTTTCCCAATTCGTTAAGAGTATATACAATCTTAATTATTATTATGGTGAATAGTTAGACTATAATTACCCACTCCCTCCCAACAGCTAATTAAATACGTCTTCCTTATTCTCAATCGACAGAATTGGAGCAAAATTTTAATTATTACGGTGAGAGTTTTATCCACATCCATCTTCATTAATTTTTGCTTCTCCGTTTTCTTTTGTTTAAATTCCTAATACCATTATTATTATTATCTACAAACTTTCCTGTCAAAGTTATTCCATAACTGCCAAAATTATAGTATTCATATACACAGGCTCGTTATTCAGTATAATTTAATACAAATAAAAATATTATAAATTTATATAATGTATCAAAGAGCAATGTAATATTATTATTACAAAATAATATATTATTAATGTTAATATGTTCAATAATATACAAAACAATAAACATTTACAAAATATGATTAAAAAATTAATATCAAAATCATTCGAAAAGAATTACAAAACAATAATTTGTACAAAATATTTCTAAAAACTGCGAACTTTATTTAAAGTTGTAAACTGTAATTACCATGTAATAAAATTAATTATGTTATTTTACTCACCGACGTGAAGAATCGGCTTGGTCGCCATCTCGTGAAGCAATTGGTCTACGTACTTTGAGTCTTCAGAATACAACTCCAATCTTGAGATATGTAGATGGAATTTCTCCAAAGTTGTGCTGTTTTTCCTATAATAAAAAATTAGTACATATTTTATCAACATAAAACGTATATTTAACTTTGGTGTATTATTAGAAATAAATTTTCACCCGATTGCTGATTAAAATGTAATAGTTTTTGTTATCAAAATTTTCATAGCTCAAAATTTAACAAGATATCGTTTACATTAAAATAATGCGTTAGATAAATTATTCTAACACTTTACAACTAGTCAATATACGAATAACAATAAGTATATTAATAAATATATTTTAAATTTTCAGTCTATAGATGTGGGCACGCGTAACTTCACGTTCTTTTATCATATTATGAAAATCAAGATTGGCCCAATCATCTGTTTTCGTCCTTCTCAGAGTTAAACTTTTATTTTTTCTAAATATGGATTTAGTATGACTTGGCAAGAATTATGTTCTTCGATTCTCGACACTTATTACTGATCATAACATTTTAACAGCAAATTGGTAATAACATTTTGTCATAAGAAAAGGTCGAATGTCAATTGATGCCGGTATCAATTCTAAAAACGTTCATAGCGTTGTAAAAATTTCCGATAGATATTTCCACGCGAAAGTAGGACGAGCAGTAAAAACGCAATTCTCGTGGCATTCCTATTTTTTTATCGATGCATTAAGATGAAAAAAAAAAAAAGAATAAGAAACAGCAGGGCAAAACCAAGAAACACAAGTATACGACACGTATACATGTATATATATGTATTACATATATTATACAGAGTGAGATATTTAAACTGAAACACGTGAATATATCTCGAAAACGAAAAGCATTTTAGAACAAATGTTCTAGATAAAAATTATACGGTCTAAACGGAAATAACTAATGATAAAATTAATTTTCGAAAAAATCAATTTTTCAAGATCACGTAAAGATTATTATCATTTTTTTAAATAAAATAATATGACTTTATTTATATAATTCTTTATAATATAAAGGCATTAAGATAAAGTTATCAAAAATCGTAGTTTCCTAGATATTTTATACTTTATTTCGATATATTTACATTTTTTAACATACAAAATACAAAATATCTCATAAACTATTAATTTTTTGATAATCCTTATCACATTTTTTGATAACTTTACACATGAAATAATTATGATTTTTATAAAAAAAAACATACAGACAAAAACACAGTTGCTTTAAAATATATAAGTAATTGCATAATTCTAAATAATAAAATAAGAGATATATTATAAAAATATTTTACAAAATTAAAAATGAGAAAAAGTATTTTAAATATAAACATAAATTAAAATTCAATTATAAAATTAATTTAATACTAAATATGTAAAAAAATTTTAATTTTTAAAAAATTTGTATTATATTGTAGTCGCCAACATATCACAAAGATTGTAAATAGAATTATACAAATACTTTAGAGATATTGTTACTCGTAATTAGAATTTCCATATGAAAGGACATAAGATTCTGTAAATTATTATATTTTATTATATTCGCACACACGCACGCACGCACGCACGCGCGCGTATACAGAGAGAGAGAGAGAGAGAGAGAGAGAGAGAGAGAGAGAGAGAGAGAGAGAGAGAGAGAGAGAGAGAAACGGGGAAAATTGCAACCAAACAGCATTACAATTATATCATGATATAAATAATCATTCTATAAATAAGAAAAACAAATATAACGATTCGTTATCTAAAACCATCGTCAATCCGCCAAGAAAAGATATTCCGCGGGAATAATTGCCAGAATTTTATAGCGTGATATCGAACTCTGGGTGAATAGTAAAAAAAGATGAGGAGAACACGAAGGAATGGAAGAAAGATTGGATCAAAACCACGATGATTGTGAAAATATAATTTGTAGGCATCGTTTGGCCGTTTTAAAATGCATGAAACGGTGTTCAAACGATGATAATATTCTTTGACCTTCTTTTTACGACCTAAGGGTAAGAAAGAATTTTATCCAATATGAGAAAGGAGATATGTCATTTCATTCGTTTTCCTACATAAGCACTATTCTTTTTCTACTATATTTCTATTTAGACTTGTTTATGTTCTATATGTATACGAATATATAAAGAATGTATATGATACATCAGTGTAATGAAAAAAATTAATAACATAAAAATGTAATATGTAAATCTGAATAGAAAATATAACATAGTTTTTATATTATAATTGTGTAAATTACATAAATAATTGGCAGATATAATTAATTATTATTAAATTACAAAAAATTATTTTGCGAAACTCGTTATTAAATTATTTTCAAGCGAAAAAACTTTCGACGGCATCAAGCTTAAATCGAGTAATTTACTGCGGGGCACATTGGCAGTCTTTTATTAAAATTCATCTCATGGCCTTCTCGCTGCTATACTCCCGCTCCCAATCCCATTTCCACCCCAACCTAAAATCTGAGTACTTGTCGATATCCAGTTACGACGTGTTTCCAATAAAAATCCGCCACTTTTGCTAAATAAATCATTATATCGTCGCGTTGCTGAAACTTTCTTACAGTCACATTTCAAGTTTTCTATTTTTCTATCAGACTTGGATGGATATACATATGTATAATAAATTTATAATTTTAAAAATTATTGAAATTTAATTTTGATTTATTGAACATTTCAATATTGATACTAATTAATTTATTTGATTTTAATTAATTAATTAATTAATTCAAGTTATTTCATTGCTTTTTAGAATTAATTTCGTTTTAATTACTGATTCATACCGTAATCACTTTCTGTATCGTAACTCGAGATATTTGGGCCTAAAAGAGGACCCAAAGATAACCCCGAGATATTTATATCTTGCTGTTGGGTGGTTAGTATGCAGTAAGACTCTGCTATGATGCTCCTTCATCTTTCTCGAAGGTAGAAAGTTGATGCGACACTTCTAGGCAAAGATTTTTCATCGTCACAAATTATATATTACTTTTTATATATTAGACAAATTATGTCTCTTACTTATATGTGTTTTTATAATTTATAACTCATTCATTCATTTAGTTTAACAAATAATTACTTTTATTACATTTGTGTACTATTTATATCATTTATTCTTTATTCTAATAGAAATAAATGCAATTTTCCTGCAACTGTATTCCACTGTTATTGTTTAGTCTCGCGTTTAGTACTAGTGTATTCTCATTAGTTGTAATAATACTGCATCGGTAGGAATCGGTAAAATAACTGATACAATTTATTTAAAATAAAAAAATGTATATAAAAGAAGAAATATGTATTTTAAATAAAAATTTCAAATACAAAATAGTTTTTGATATTTCTGTTTTAATATAAACATTAAGTATTTTAACATGTTTAGCTATTAGAATGTATTATATCATGTTATATATTGCATTATATTATATATAACTGTATTATATATTATGTATGGAACTCTTCACACACACACACACACACACGCACACACGCACGCACGCACGCACGCACGCACGCACGCACGCACGCACGCACGCACGCACGCACGCACGCAATAGAATCTTTCACGGTTTTAATTAAAACCAAAATCTCAAAATTGATTCTTCGTGCTCCTTCGGTTCGATCTCGTGATAAGATATATTGCTATAGGAAAATAATATTTCCATCTGTGCAAGCGATCAAAACGTGTTAAACTTAACAAAAGTATCCGTCTTACTATATTGTACAGCGATCCAAACATTGAACGGTTTCATTTTCATCTTGAAAATATTGCGTACATTCTAATTGTGCAACGTTTATATTCAATTCGTTAGAACCATCATCATCTTCTTCAACTTCAAAGGAAAAGAAACTTTTTGACACAAAGGCCAGTATTCATAGTCGATTATTATTTCAAGATCGTTTTATGTAACATCTTAAAATGCTAATACGGCTCTCTGATTGGTTGATGACATCTTAAGGTGAAACTTAAAATGATCTTAAATATAAGAATCGGTTATGAATACCGGCCAAAGTCCTCGATGTATTATCGACGATATCGTTATGCTTTTTTGTCTCTAAAGCCTCGTATCCACAATGCTAGAAATCGATCCAAAATCTTGGACGGAGAGAGAATTAACCAATGGCGTTTAAACAATTTGACCAACTAATTAATTAATGTGATTGGTCAATTCTCTGTTCGACAACTCGATTTCTAGCCGATTTCTAGCATCGTGGAAGAAAGGCTTAGGAAAAAGAGATTCCCAATACATAATTCGTTTTCTCTTTTGGTGCCCGTCGTAATTTAAAATAGGGATGAAAAGCAGCTGCTAATATATAACATCTTTAGCTTCGAGTTAAAGATAAAATTATTACAATAAATCTTATTTTTACAATAATAGTTTTTTTCTTATTTCAATAAAGTTAAATCCAATCGAAATTAACCAGAAAAAACCAAATTACTAAACCAAACTTTTATGTTAATATTATGAAAATTTCCAACCAAATTGTTTCATTACGTCAATTAAAGCATTTGTTTATTTATATTCATCCAAGAGATTTAGTTAATTCAATGAAATTTTGTTTTATTTAATCAAATAGATTTCTCATATGTAAAAGAGTATCCTTAGAATTAATATTTAATAAATATTTATTAACTTCCATCTTTCTATGACTAAATCTGAGACTTTGTAAACTTTCAAAGTTGCAATCAAACGTGACTGATTAAGGATTTCATGATTAGGCTATTCTCTCCCTCCCTCTCTCTCTCTCTCTCTCTCTCTTCTCTTCTTTTTCTCTCCCCTTCTTTTTCTCTTACAAGGGACGTCGGCGACGTTGACGACGACGACGACGACGTCGTCGTCGTAACGTCATCCTGTCTCTCGAACTGCAAACCGAATCTCTAGATTGAGTTCTCAGCGAACACACGTGCGAGCGAAACTAATCCGCGACTTCTTCCTCTCCCCCTTTTCACCCGCCGCCCTTCCTTTCTCGATGTCGATGTCGGAAACTCCGTCGAGACTAAGTCTTAAGCCTGGTTCTCATGTATAACGCGTAGCGATCCTGAAATTAGCTCGGAAACGAGAGGTTTCTACTGATAGTATTATTGGATAGTATTATTCGTAGACACTTGGATCCCCGGCTTCCGATTTTCCTAAACTCAAAGTCGCTGGATCTGCATAAATTCATCTCATTCACTGTAAGATGATTAATGAATCGGAAAAATAACTTTAATAATTTAATAATCAAAGATTGTAATAAAAAAAAGAACGAATTTCTCATCTAGCTTTCATTTCCACATCCGAAACTCGCATCAAAATCGAAAATGCAATCAGAAACGGAAATTCGAGTGGGAAACGGGATATACACAAAAATATAAGCGGCAAACTGAATTAATACGAATCGTGTGTGGACAAGACGTAATCAGTCGCAGCTTGCGCACATGAAAGGCTGACCTAAGCCTTCGTTATTGCACATGTACGCGTCCGTGAAATTGCATTAGCGATCGCCTGCATATTGAGAACGAAAGCGAGCGAAATTGTATATAGTATCTCTAGCATAATTCGCTAATACGAATATGAATCAATAATTCGATGATCTTTGAATGTGAAATATTTAATAAATTGTTAACTATAATTATCATTAATAAAACCTAATAAATATTAAGAGAGATACTAATGTTAATAAATAATTATATTTTTATATATTTAATATATGTAATATACATTAATATTAATGTTATATTATATCAATATAATTAATTATGTATTAATATTATATATGTATATTAATTACGTATTTAATATAGTAAATTTTTCAAATAAAATAATAGTTTTGTAATGTATAAACTACTGATATACAATAATCTTTCTTTTTTTTATAAAATTAAAAATTTCATTTTTTTAACGTAAAGTCTTGAATTTAATCGAGTGTGTAAAAGTATCATAATAATGCGTTTTCAAATATCTACAATTCCGGAAAACAATGCGATTTCATATAATTTTCTGTACCAAAGATAATACGATTTTATATAATTTCCTAGAAAATAACGCGGTCCACGTCGAGAGATTCTCAAGTAACGTCCGTTCGTCCGCCGCTGCGATGCATAATGCATACGATGCACTTTCTCACGTGATCTCGCAACGGAGGAAGGAAATATCACGACAACGCCACTGGAGAGAATATCAATTCTGAGAGGATATCAATGGCAAATCGCGGATTCAGAGATGTCACTTCTTCGATTTGCGAGCTTTGCCCTCAGTTATACCAAGCCTCCCAAAATTTCAAGATGCATTTCAACTCGCTTCTCAATAACAGCAAAATTTCTTCCAAATATAAATGTTACAAAATTGTAATAAATTTTATCAATTTTTAAAGAAATTAAATTTAATAATAATGTATATTATTTAAGTTTATTATAAATTTACATACTAAATTTATTCAATAATCTATAATTCTCTAAATAATTAAATATATAACATGTTAGATAGTTGTTAAAATCGTCTAAAATAATCGTTTTTTTTTCTTAGTTTTATGATTAAGTTACCTGTTTATATAAATATATATTTTATACATATATAAATATATATATATTTTTTTTAATTATTTTATTTGTAAAGGCATTTCTTTCAAAGACACACACACACAAAAATTTATATATATATATATATATATTTTTTATGAGAAATTATTTCCCACTTTTTATTGTACTACTAATTCAAAGATATTCATAAGACATTTTCAAAATAATTTTATTTATAATACAGTTAAAAATTTATATAGTACAGAATTATTATTTTATTAATGTATTATAATTTATACATATATTAGATTTAATTGGCTTTGTTTGTCTATATATAGTATATATATATATATATATATATATATATATATATATGTTTTATAATGTTACCTAGCATGTAGATCTAATACATATCAATAAAAATAAATAAGTAAATATATATATATATGTGTGTGTGTGTGTGTGTGTGTGTGTGTGTGTGTGTGTGTGTGTGTGTGTGTGTGTATGTATATATATATAATATTTACTTATTTATTTTTATTGTTATGTATTAGATCTACATGTCTAAGTGACATTAGAGACTATCCTATTATAGAAGTTTACCCGCTACCTTATATTGCTGTATTATTACTATCGCCGTTCATATCTTAATATTTTACTATTTTAATTTCAAAGTTATAATTTAATTTGTTCATAGTTGATAAAACTATAAAGTTGTCATTACTATCGATATAACACATAGTAACTATTGTAATTAAACTCATAACTCATAACCATCATTATTTTACTATGCAATCATAGTCAAACACTGTTCTCTCAAAGCATGTACATTATTATAAAAACACTTAATAATTTGTTTAAATTAAATATGCTATAAAAAAAAGATTCAATATAAAGACACATAACACACACACACACACACACACACACACACACACACACACAGTATGAATTTTTCACTTGGAAAAAACTAGGTTGACATGCGCGCAAAAATAAATAGAAATTATAAAAATTGAACAATTATAATATCAGTTGGAAACACGTTCTTGATTTTCATATTTTTATCTTTAAATTTATCTCGTTACATTTGACGACAATAAAATTATCAAAATAATTAATTTTTTATTTTGAAAAACATATTACTAAACGTTTTACGATAGCATATATAATTTTTAGAAATGACTTAAACACATTGCTGTAATACAAGATTCTTTTAATAGAAGATAATTCAAATTCTTCTCCAAACTATCGGAAAATGAATAAAATTGTTAAAAGAATTGCTTAAAATTTTCAATATCTCAGATGAAAAGTATGGCAACCGTCTTTGGGACAAGTTTCGCTTGTAATATCGACCATGTCGCAACACGAAGTGTTGCAAGGGAAATGTTAGCATGCATTTCCCTTAGGGTTACAACGTGTAAACGTTGTCGTGTAACAACTATAGTCTACGCTATCAGAGAGGATACACGAGGCCGTGACCCCATCGCCAGGGGAATAAGTCATTGTTTTGCGTAACAATAACGCAACGTCGTCCTCACTGCTCTATTTCGTTTAATTGAATTTTTATCACAAAACAGATTCTCGCGAACAAAAGTTAAAAACGAATTATCGTGCCATTTTGTGTTTTAAATTCACTTCAACGAAATATTTTCATGTTAAATTGTGTGTTTATTAATATTGACACGGTATCGAACGAATTTGTTGCGAATGTTATTTTCAACGGATGATATAACACGTTTTCAGTCAAAGAAATTTCTCAACGAAATTTCTCAACAGAAGAATATTATCGAATTGGCTGGCAGTGAACGTGATCACTTTTCTCAGAAATTAAAAAAAACATTGATGTCGAATAATGGAAGAGCGTTAAAATCAAGAAAGATTAGAATTATTATGTATAGCACGAGATATTCTAAATCTTTAAAAACAATACTTGTGAATTTCAATCAATTTGCTTTTAATTTTCCTATTTTCTTTTAATATGATATTATACCGATACTCGATAAAATTTCATTTAAATACATTTAATTATAATTGTTTATCTAAAATAAGCATCTTTTTTAAAATCAATGCAGGATACATTAATTATATTTTAAATAAAAGTATTAATTTTTCCGATGATGTCCTTTTACCGAATTTAATCTAATAAAATAAAATAAATAAAACTATGTACCTTCACGAATTAGATATCTTTTGCGTTAAATTATTTCATATTTAAAGAAAGAGTTCAATTATTACAATTTAACTTTAGAAAGCATATACTTAAATGGTAATTTAATTTGCAATTTTGTGCGCGTAGAAATTAATTGAAGCCGGAAAAATCGACAACCACAAATTTGGAATTTTTCCGATATTTCATTGAGATTGGAAATAAAAACGCAGATTTGACGCGTCAAGGCGCTGCGCGCTGCTGCGAGACGACGCATCGTAAACAAGCGAGGATAGAAATTATAGATGAGCTGGCGGGGTAAACAGGCGGCACAGGACGAGAGCCGAGAAAATGGCTTTTCCCCAAGAGAGAAATGCGTCTCCGCATTTTCTAGAGCGGAACGATCCGGTCCACACAGTTCCTTTTCCCTCATCTCTTTCCCTCTTCCGCCACTTTTTGTCCCTTTCAATATAATCTATCCCCTTATTCTGAGATATTTGTAGGTGTGTATATTGTATATATTGTATACATTTATATATGACACACACACACACACACGTCATTTAAGTTTAAAAAAGCCTGAATATATTGTTAATTTCTTAATTTTCTAATTATTAAATTGGTCTCCGAAACAAAAAAGTCAACAAAAAACTTTTAGCTCATTCTTTTATAAAGAATTATCTACTCTTTGGTGGTACCATCAATTCAAATTCGCTCTTTATTAAAAATAATTAAAAATTTCCTACAAAAACCAAATAAGTCCATTAAAACAAAATCTTGATTATGGCCAAATCATTCTCTATTAGTGGCATCACATCGTGAATAATCTTGGTCCAAGAAGCAAATAAAAAAATAGAAAATATAAATATAAATAATAAATGTACATGTCTTGCGAGAATCAAACGAGTCTAGAGGTTTTTACTTTATTTAATTTTTTTTTTAATTTTTTTTTCTAAATAGGTTTCTCCTAAGATATTAATCAAAAAACTTACAACTTTATTCTTATACCTATTAAATATCTGTAAAAAAATTACCATATTTATATAACGAATGATTTAAAGATGAAAAGTTTTTTGTTTCTTGAAAGTTTAACTTTGTGAATTTGCTTTGGTTTTTACAAAATCCTTCAATTATTATACATTATTATATCTTACTAAATTATTATGGCAAACAAAGTATTATACAACATAGAATTACGAAAACTAAGATTATTAAAGATAAAATTCAATTGAATATCTGAAATCTAAAACGTATATCTCCTTTTTTATATTTTGAGCTACAGTCTCTCAATATTAGTAGAAGCAAAATCAATTTCCCATGTTTCTCTTTGTCTCAATCCCGATCACATATGACAATTTGGACAGGCAAGCAGGTTCGAGAATAGGCAGTACTGTTTGCCGGAAACTGACGAGACAGAGAGACTGCTATTGACCTAATTTCGGCTCATTGTGTATAAACCGAAACTAACCGAGCGAGAATCCGACGGATCTATAGACGATCTATAGACCTGCAGATTCTGTTAGCCGTCTATGGCATTCTAATCTAATTAATTTTGCTTCTGCTATGCACACGGCTGTGATATAAAAAGATATGGCTTATCAGAGTAATGAATCTAAAGAAAAGATGAATACGGAATAATAGCGTACAATTAGAATTCAAATTTTATCTGTTAAATTTTCAAATTATTTATTAAATTGTTACATTACACATGAACCAAGTTCAGTAAATTAATATTTCTCTTAACTAAATTAAGTTAAAGTTAACGGTTTCTACAATTAATTTAATTATGTTAAAAGTTGCATAAACGTAAAATTCACTCAGTTAAAAGTTGATTAAATTAACTTAAGTTGAATTAAAAGTAAATTTTAAAAAGCATTATATCATAATTTTTTTAAATTAAATTGCTTTAAATAATAAAACAATTACAATTTTATACATTATTAAATAAATTTACAAATAATCCTAATATGACCGGAAAATGTAACGACAAATTAAACTAACGAGAAATGGCAATACATTTACCGCTTTCGATCGGTATTGCCATTTCTCATTAGTTAAATAAATTTTATTTGTAAGTTAAGATTATGTAAAATAAAATAGAAGAATATTATTTCTCAAATATTGCACAGGAATGTATTTTTTCTTTTATATATACATATATATATATATATATATATATATATATTTAAAAATAAATTTGTAATTTAGAAGAAAAATAAACAAATTAAAGTTTATATGTTTTAAAAATAACTGATTTTAAATAATATTGATATTAAAAATTAACGCATTTAAACTTAACTATGTTACAGTAAAATTTATTAACTTGTTAACTTTATTGTTTAATTTTCAATTATTTATTATACTGCATACGAAAATATATCATAAGTAATAATAAAGTAAATTTAATGAGAACGTATAATTAAAGATAATTAAAAATTCTCGGCGTTTTTTTTTCTTTTCTTTGTCTATCATAGATTATTCTTATCATTCTTATTTGATAAGCTACGATAAGAAGCGGTATCCTTGTTTACGACGGCGTCGAACGAACATTTAATTCCAATAACGAGAGTATCTTCCACTGTAAAATCTTAAACATAATTAACGTTAAAGGAATAAAAAAATAATCCTTTTTACACATAAAAATATGTAAAGTTTTTATTCTCCTTTGAGAAGCCAGAAAAAAAGAATTTTGGGAATTTTTGTAGAAAGACACAAAACCAAATAATATTATATAAACTTTGAATACTGTTTTACTACTATTTTAGTAATATTTTAGTACGTTTTTTAACATGTTACTTTCTCACATATTGTACACATACACTGACAGCTTGTAAAAAAATGCATAGAAGCGGTGAGGAATGATAATTCTTCTGGACATCTAAAAAAAAGCTAAACTCTCTGATTTAAGAGAAATGTGACTTTCGTTGAAACAAAATAAAAATATCCAAACTTGACGAAAACGATCTGTATAAGAAATTTTCTTTTAATTTATGACAAAAATCTTTTAATTGGCTTTTTTTATAAATAGAAATAATCAATACATTACGATTCTAATTCCAGTAAAAGAAGGACTTACAGGCATATAATAATCTGTCTCTGTTTCCTTTATTAAATATTTCTTATTTTTTTCTTTTCTTTTTTCTTTTAAGTATTCTGGTTATTCTGATCTCCTTTGCCGCTGCTACTTATAAACGAAATTTATCTTTTATTTTGTCAGCAAATATCTTTCGGTGCGGTTTAATTTTGTCTTTTATTACTTTTCATTTCCAAAACATTTTCAAGACTGCAATGTATATTAATCAATGTTAAGTCACAAATTAACTTAATAAAACCATACTCTGCATTTCAAATTTTATCTTACGGTTATTTGCAAATCGCAATGAATAACTATGAACAGTATAATACACATAATTAAATATGAACAGACTATGATAGTGATGGTTCAAATTATCAAATAAGTATCGACAACATACTTAAAGAATGTGTTTTGAAGACTTTAAATATTAATAATATTAAATTTAAAAAATCAGTTCTTTTTATCATACAGAAAACCCTTTAATTAAAAACAAATGGAAAGTCGATGAAAGCGGCGTTTTGAAAGAGATGATCCCAACCATTTCTTTTCTCGCTAATTTTATTTATAACACAATATATTTTTATAAACTGTATTATTTCACAACAGGATATCGGTCACGATATGCAACTGGTATATCCAGTTTCACGGATACGATAATCCAGTTTATCCTTGCGTGCAGCAATTACATAACTGTATTTCTAATGGACGATCGACCCCAAACGTTATACGTTTTATATATGTATGAATGTATGTGTATTTTAGCTAAGAAAAAGTTGTAGCTAAAGCTGTTAATGCACGACTGTTCTTTTCTGCTGGTTATTTGTTTTAGTTTTGTCTTATTTAAGTTTTCTGTACTATTTAATTTTTTTTAAATTTATTTTAAAAATTTTAATAAAAAGTTTAATTTTTTTAATAAAATTAGAATTGTAATTATTTGAAAAACTAATGTTTCAAAAATGTTCATAATAAAACAAAACATTATTAAAGAAAATGTTCATAAGAAAATCTAATTAAAAAATATATTCCCTTTATACTCATCGAAAAATTTTACACTCTCTCGAAAGATACCGTTATAGTTATTCTTCATAGCACTGTGTAATATGCGTAAAATATATTTCCTTCTCGATTCAGCAATTTTACGTCGGTTTCTGATTGTTGTTGAATGAAATCGCGCGATAAGGATTAATAGAATTCGTTGGTGAGAAATTAAACAACTGACAAGGTTTTATGATTCAATCATTTTCAATTCATTTTATTTTCTTTTTTTTTTCTATGTTAAAAATATTGGCAATTCATGTTTCACGATTAACACAAATGTATACACACACACACACACACACACACACACACACACACACACACACACACACACACACACACAAGCGCGCGCGCGCGCATCTACGCGCACGCGCACGAACACGTGCAATGTAACAAAACTCTATACCTTGTATTTTACGATCGCAAAGCTCGTTAGAAATGCAATCAGCCATGAAACATGGATATGCGATAAAGAAAGTTATTATGTATAAACAAAGATTCTTCTTTAGTTTGATTGTTTAAAATTACAAATTTTCTTTTACTGAAAATACTTTCTTCATTGTATTCATGATAATGTATACCAAACTTTGTTAATCTATATTATAATATTAAATAAATTATGTTTTAAATAGAAATTGAGTTGATAATAAAAAGCAACAGATAATTAAATATTAAATAAATTGATAATTAACCAGGCACAAACATACAACTTTTGTTATACATGTAATTATTCATACGATTCATATATTTATATATGTATACATATCATAAACAAATTTAATTTGTTTTATTTCCATTGTATTCCTTTATACTAATCGTTTTCTTTCTTTGCCTATAAACTTATTTTATTAATTTATATAAACTCTCTATTTGTATTAATTAAATTGTTAAGTTAGTCATTATAATTTTAATTTTTAATACGCACACTTATTTAGGACGTTCTATTTTTAAAATTAACAAAGCAGTAATGCATATAAGCATTTTCGTTTTTCGTAAATCGCACAATAGTGAAAAATGTGATTTTGCTTTGTAACCCACATGACGCGTAACGATCGTTACAGTTATCTTCGTAACAATTAAATTCGTGTGCGCGTGTGTGCATTAAATAAAGCAAACGGATTCAAAATAATCGCGATGAATGAAAATGCAGCAATTAAAATTTTATTTGTGTCTTATTCTGTCTTGCGATTTTAAAAACGATACTCGTTTAGTAAGAAAGAAATAAAATAAAATTTATATATTTATATACATAATAAATAAATCACAGTACAATTTTAATCTGTCTTATTTTAATTTTATTTATTTATATAAATTCCCTTATTCATTTATATTAATTTTATTATACATATTAAAGTGATTATTATAATTTTAATGCATGTATTAGATTTATAAAATTAAAATATAATTAAACTTAATATGTAACATAAAATATAATCAAATGAAAGAATTTATATAAATAATTAAATTAAGTAAATATATAAGTAAACTCAAAAAAGGTTAGTAATAAAATTAAGTAGTAAAATAAAATTAAAATAAGATGAATCAAATGTTGTTTATTACACATGTATAGTTATATAAATTTTATATATAACGAGTAATCCTTTTTTATTTATTTAATATTTAATTATCAATTACTTTGTATTATTAAATTAATTTTTTATTAAATATAAAGAATAGTAGTAATAAAATATCAGATCTTTATAAATAAAATTTTTTCTCGAAATATTAATCAACAACTTTCGTATTTCAATTCGGTTGTAATTATATTCTAAATTGGTGTTAATTCGACAAGATGGCAACAATTCGATAGAACCTGTAATCTTCTCATTTCCTCGGATCAGTATTGTTTCCTTCGATTGAGATTGAGATTATTTCCGATCCCACAACGTCAATTCCCGAGAAAGCGTGAGAATTTTTTTCCGTTTGTTAGACATTTTATATCGGCGAGATTTAAATCAGCTTTATCCGTTCTCTTTACCTCAAATATTTGAAATACATCTCGCTTTTGTGTTATTTCCTCGCGCTCGTTCATTTTCCCTCTCCCTCCCCCAACCCCCAATCCCACCTTCTAACCTATTCAAAAAATTTCAAAGCTCAAAAAAGCAACAGTATATTTTTTACATGGCACATGTATTATATATGGTAACACAGATAAGTCTAAAGGCGCCATTTTATTAAATTGCTATGTCGAAAATGTAATTTTTACATTAATAATTAATTTTCAAGTAATTTTCAACACGCATAAAAAATATATAATATAGTGTACGTTTACAGCATTTACATTATTTTCCATAATTTCCAAAATGTCTTTTCACTTTTCACTTTTTCCAGAAAAGTTGACGTTAAACGTATTAATTAGTTATTCGCGACTTCCTTCATTTTTTTCAAAAAATAAATGTCAATCGTCCTTTTTAATTCTTTAATTCATTCGTATTTATTAACCATATTCTTACATTATTAGTTTAAGCATATACCGATCTTAATTTGTTTAATATATACCGTAAAGAATATTTTATTAGAAAATTTCAACTACTTTTTTATAAAATAAAAATTTATGTAAAAACGTGATATTAATTTATTGGCTTATATATTTTTAATTTGACAACATTAACGACTAAACTTGTTAATAATTAATTAATTGGATGGTCAATCGTAATATAGGTTTATAAACAGGCGCAGTCAACAGATCGATGAACAAATAAACAAATGGGCATATTAAAGTTGACAAATGTTAATGAAGTTGACAAATTTTAATGATAATTTAAATATTAATTAATTTATAATTTAATTATACGTCGCATTACGAATATGCAGAATTAATGTCTGCTCATTTTTGAAATGCATTATCATTATTGAATGCAAGCAGCATTCCGAGAATTAGCCGCAAGGTGACACGAGATGACGAGAAATGCTAACGTAACATACAATGAATGGACGCATGCTGATGACGCATTTCCCTTCGTAATTCACCATGATCTAACGCACTTCATGGTTTCAAACGCGTAATACAATAATATATTTTAGACGGAAGATGGAAGAAAATATATAATAGCTCTGATTTTTTCATAAAAATCTGAAATGGATTCTGCATTGAAAATATTTCTCAATATGTATATTATTTATACATTGCACATATTAACGTAATATAATTTTAATTAACTAATCAAGCTGGATGTGTGCAAATAATGTAAGAATATGACCAATAAGTACAAGCGAATTAAAAGATTAAAAAGATAACTATATATTTATTCACGAATTGGAAAATGAAGCGAGTTGGATAAATTAATATAAATATCGATTTTTCTTAGTCTTTTGTATTCATTGCAAGTATTCAAACAAATGTTTATTAAATTTAATAAGTTTTTCTTTCGCAGTGTATGTATATAACTATTAACGCAATTTACCATTGCAATATTGTATAAATAAATTGTTTCATAGTGACAATGAAAAAGAAGTTGTTAACTTGACTAAATTTTTCAATTCAAGATTAAATTTCTTTAATAATTGAACTGAAGAAATTTAATTTAACTTAAAAATACTTGAACTCTAGCTGAACGATCATGTGTTAAACTAGAATTCTTTAATTTTAATTAAATTTCTTAATTCAGTTTAACTAAACAAATTTAATCAAGTTGAAAGAATGTAGTCAAGTTAACAACTTTTTTTCTCATTGTATAATTGATTTTAATTAATTCTAAATAGTTTAGATATTTATATATTTAAGTCAAATTAAACTGAAGAAATGTAATCACATTAACACAAATGTAGTCAATATGACATCTTTCTTCGATGTATACAATTCTACTTTGCAGTTAACTTAAACGGATGTTTCGACAAAATTTTAATTTGTGCTTTGAAAAAGAGAAATACTAATATCTCATCACTCGTATCGATTTTAATTATGTATTTTTTTTTACAAAAGTAACAAAAATTGTTATCAGCAAAACCAATTAATTTTCTCTATCTAAGTTTTTGATATAAGAGTGTAATATATTATGTAATAAAATGCATAATATAAAATCTACTTTAGATCGTTCAAGAAATACTTTAGTCAACACTATTGTCTCAGCGTAAAGTTTAACTCGAGAAAAATAATTTAACAAAAATGAAATAAAAATTCTTGATGTCTGTTGATTAGAAAGATCTCATGGTATTTGTTTAAATTAGTCTCGCATTATTTTTAAGTTTTATCAAATACGCAATTTCGTGCACTATGTATAATAATCAATAATTACGTATCGTCACGGAAAACTAGAGAGCATCGTCGTAACTGCAATCATCGTGCTTCCGTCATCAATGTATAATCACATTCATGATACAATAAAGTGACCTTCACGTCTCACAAAATATATAATAGCATTAATACGAGAAATCTTTGAACTTAATATAAAAATTTCAGTATTTATGAGAATAAAATTGGAAGAGATAGCAAATATATCTAAAGAAATAAAAAGATTTGTTAAAAGAAAAAAATCACGAAAATTTTCTGACCGAATGTCTTTCCATTTAGTCTACTTTTCTAATAACAAGGTCTCCAAAAGTATTGTGAAAATAATGAAGTGGGAATCATTCCAAGCGGAACAATGATGTAGGATCGAATAGACCCAACAACAGTCTTTATATGCGTTCTCTACCGAGATTATAACGAAACGTAATTCCAACGTTCCACGAAGATGCCATGGAACATCGCGCACCTGTACCAACATTTCCGTCGTGTGTGTGTGTGTGTGTGTGTACACGTAAACAGATCTACACACGCACGCTAAGATTACGTATGTTCGTTCTGACTGTCATCGGTATAATTACGTTTGCAAACGGCAAACGCACTCGTGCATGCGCCGCCGACTCGCATCCCGCAACACCTAAAGCCGCACTAACACATCAAAGAAGAAAAAATTATAAAGAAATTATCAAAAATTATATTTAAATATCATATAAATAAACAAAGAATTTAGAAACAAAAGAGGAGATAAGTTTAAGTTTGTATAGAAAGAATTTTATTACAAATTTTAAAAAAACTTGCTTTCTTGTTATCCGTGTATAAATAATTCTGTTAACAACAAAAAATCTTGTTTAAAAAAATAAATATAAAATTTATTTATAATTGTAAAAAATTAAAAGTTTGAATTAATTAAGCTTAAACATTAGAAATTTATGAATAAGTATTTAGTAGAGTGTAAATTACTGCATAGGTATTCTATATAAACAACAAATTGAAAATAAAAAAGATATCTCTCTCTCTCTCTCTCTCTTTCTCAAAGATTTTCATTTCTTGCGAGTATAGTTGCTAATACCTCTTTTTCATCTTCTTTTTTCAAAAATTAGCGTTTTTGTACATTGAGGAAAAAGTTGTCAACTCGATTAAATTTTTTACTTGAAATATTTATATTTATTGTCAAGTATCTAAATAGTAAAACTGAAGAATGTTATCAAGTAGAAAAAATTCAATTCCTCGATTCAATAACTTTTTCTCAGTGTACAAAATATATTTGTATACAAACTATAAAAGATTCGCTCATTTTCATCAATTTCGTTACTCACTTCAACGTCATCTTTCTCAGTTCTCCGATCGTTGGATTATATTCTCGGTCCTCTCCGCTATTTCTCGCCACTCCCTCGTCAACGTTCAGCTCATATCCGTTTACCACCAAGTCCTGCAAATCCGTGAAATCGTCGTGCTTTCTCATCGTCGACAATGGCGTTACTTGACTTTTCTTGGAGTTTTCAACGATGGGCGTTACTTCGCTATTAGTCTGTTCGCGGCTACCGTTACCACGTTGAAGAAATCTCCGACGGAAATTATTATAGACGGTGTCGGCGTCCGGCGGATCGCCGATTCGGACTCGAGCATGGCTAGGATTCAAATGATGGCCGCTGTAGCCCAAGTCCATCTGCAAATCCATCACCAGCAGTAACGTGAAGACGATGGCGAGCGCACTTAGACATAGCACAAACTTGTCACGAATACGGATAAATTTGACGTTTAATCTCATTTTGGGATTTTTGTGGAGTCTCTTGCCGATTAGTCTACGTCTCTTCTCACTTTCCAATAACTTCCGTTCGAGCAATGGTAACTGTGAATTCTGTGAATTCTGTGAATTCTGTGAATTCTGTGAATCTAATCGACCATCTGTAACAATGGGATATTTCTGGATCAATTGTTGCCTCAAAACTTCAAGGTTGCCGACTATTTTCGATGTATATGTAGATGAATCGTTGCTATGTATTTTGACGGTCGTATTCTTAAAAATTTTTTTGGATTTTTCTATCTTTGCAATTGAGTGGAGATCTTCTATCGTGGAGATGCCTCTTTTTCCAGAAAGTTCCTCTTCAGAATACGCTATTAATGGCAATCGCGGTTCTACAGGATTATCAAAGTGATGATTTATAAAATCAAAAGAGTCTTTCGAATCTCGACGAATTGATCGTTGATGATACGGAGCTTCAAGATTATTAATTATTTTCAACGTAAGCAAGTTATTAGTATCTCCTTCGGTAATTTGATTCGTAAAGATGTCTTCGGAACCTTTTACCTTAACGATTGGTTTCTTTAATGTTTCTTCCTGCAATTTGACGATTTGACATTTTAAATTTTCATCAAAGTTAGTATCCTCCTTTCCTTTAATCGCTGGATTCTTCTTGGAATATTTTTCAAAATTCGAATATTCTGGCACACCTTCGATGATAAAGTCGACTGGTGAAACTTTTTTTGAGATATCTATTGAACGTTGAGAACAGGCAGAAATCTCAAAGATCTTAATATGCTCCTCGGGTGGTTTGGCGATCGACTGATGTTTCGCAAAGCGATTCGAAACCACGAGTTTACATTTCACGATAGATTCATCGTGTTTATCAGCTGACCCACTGTTATCGGATCCCGTTGACTCTTGACCCGACCAATCTTCCTCCGGCGGAGGTGATCGCTTCACTTTGTAGATACTATTACTTCCTTTTCGCACTTTCTTCTCAGATCCCTGAAAATTCTGCCGAATGACCTTTGGAAGACAACGTCTGTGAACGACGGATGATTGATAAGAGAGATTTATCGAATCGCTCTTGACTCGTTCGAGTCTTAAAGTAGGCGTGGAATATGCTGCTTGATCATCAACAATAGTTAAACGCGAGTCTACTTTCAACGAGGGATTGTCACAGACAGCCTTTTCTCTCTCTTCTTTCTTCTCGGTTGAAGTTTTATCTTCTTCACTTACGAAGCGATGTTTTCTTATCAAAGAAAAACTATTCTGAGCAATGTTTCCTTTTAATTGCGATAATACATTTTCTTCGCGAATGCCTTTCTCTTCTTCGGGCAAAGAAACGTCTTGCTTAGCTGAAAAAATGACGTCCCTAGTGGGAGAACAAACGTCCTTCGTCAATGAAAAATTTTCTTGGATCCTGTCCCTTCCTATTAAATGTAAGTGTGAAACTACAGGAATGTCTTTTTCATTCTCAACTGAAGAAATAAGATTCTTCATCAATAAAGAATCATCTTGGACAGTTCTTTCTGTTAATCGTAATTGTGAATCATTAGGAATGTCTTTTCTCTGCGATAATAAGGAACTTTCAACTGTTAACTGCCGAGTGTTTTCAGAATCTTCCTCTGTTAAAAATATGTCTTCTTCGAAGGCGCTTTTCGACAATTCCAAGCTCTTTCGAAAGTCTCTTTTTGTCAATTGCATTAGTGGATCAATTGAGATATCCTTTTCTGTTAATAGAGAATTATCCACATTTTTATATTTCAAATGTGGACTTTTCTTAGCATCGCTTCTCGTCAGTGATGATGAATCCTCTTGGAGGTACTCCTTTGAGAATAATAATTTAGTTTCGTCAACATTTTTTCCTCTCAATTGAGAAATCTCATTATCTACGTTCTTCCGGATGTTCCTAATTGACGATAATACATTTTTTCCGACACCTTTTTCAAAATCTGCCTTCGTCAACGAATACTCTTCAGCATTTTTCTTTGGCAACGGGAAACTTTTAGCGACGTCTTTATTGCTTTCCTCTTTCGTTAATAAAGAATTGCTGTAATTATCATGTATTTTGACTAATAATTCTTCTTCTCTTTTTTTAATTTTCTTCCTCACCAATAATGAATTTTTGATATCTTTCTCCAGCAGTCGTGGATTTTTTTGTACGTCTTTTCCAAGTACCGGACTCTGATGATTTCTGTTAGCTCTTCTTTGAATATTCTTCTTTAAAAACGATGGAGAATTCTTAGTATCTTCCTTTAAACTTTTTACTGTATCTTCTTGCTTTTCTAAATTGACTGACTGACCATTTATATTGTCCAATGGTGCTTTCTCTAGAATGTTTTCCCTTAATGGCCAAGACTTTTCTTCAATATCTTTCCTCGGATCTGAATTTTGCCTAGTATTTTTCTTCAACAATAATTGACCCTGTTTAATAGTTTTTAGCAATCTGTCACATCTGTCGGTTAAATTTTTTTTTACCACTCTCTTCAAGAAACTCTCCGCTTTTCCAAATCTTCCAACATGATCTACCGTCAATTGATCGTCGATCACGTCCGATAACTCATCCGATCCATCTGTTATTCTAAAGTCCTTTCCTTCGTCATTATCCTCGTCTTCAGATCTAAATCTTTCTTTTTTCAATCGATATTCCTCGTATTTCAATTGCAACTTTGATCCGCATCCTTTGCGTGACTCTCTAAGATCATATACGCTATCTGTGTATATCGGGCGGTCGGTAGTCGCTGTCGCATCGCTGCAACTTGCCCTTTCGATACATCTCCCGTCGGCCAGAGCTCCCAAAGAATGATCCCAAAAGATAACCCGACGCGACGTCGCGACGCACCGACGTTTCGCACGCACAAATTTTTAAAACGGATGCACTCGAGGCACTTTTACCGTACTTTAAGTACTCAAAAACTATGTCGAAGAATTATTGTATTCACACAAATAATTAAACGGTCAATCACAATTAAAGAATTAACTGAATCTCAAGAAAAATGCCTGGCACCGCGACACTGTGCGTTCTCACCGTCGCATCGCCTGAAACAAAAAAATATATTATTACTATATGGAAAATTATATTAAAATCAATACACATATAATTTAACAAAAAATTGATTACTTCTTTTGAGTCTTTAATGCTTAATACGATCTTAAATTGAGAAATACTTTGTCACAACAGTTTTGAAAAATTTAACTTTATTATATGTAGATATTGTAAATTTTTTAATGAAATAAAACTTATCAACATGTCACATATCATATTAAAAATATGATAAGATGAAGAAAATTGAACTAAGAGACTATTACTTCAATTATTTATACTTTTCATTTGACGTTAATTTACACGCATATTAATATTGGAAATTGTAGCGCATGACGTTCAAAATACCTATTATAATATATTTAATCTTTATCCAAAAATATACAAATTAATTTTTTACAAGTTTCTTTTTTATGACGTAGTGCAAAATGATTTGAGCAACCAATCTGTAAATTACACACATCTATTGATTTTTTCAAAAACGTATCTCCTTTAAAAATAGTAAATTTGTGAATAAAAATAACAAAGGATATAATTGAAAAAATGTGTATGCATATATCAGTAACAAATAAAAAAAATATTCAATATTAGTATAATAATAAGATGGTGGCTAGCACAAATGGGAGAAGAAAAACACCATTTTCGGTGAAATCGTTGGTGATTAATCGGTGCTTAATAATATTTCTAATTTAAATTTTTAAATACATTTTTCAGTTCTTTAAACTTTACGTAAAATGTTAATAAAATTTTTACAAATATTCTTTTCAAGAATGCCAAGAGATTTACGATTCGAGTTGTCTCCGTATCTCGATACATCGTTTAAAGCCAACGTTTCATTGAACATTGCAGTTTACTGCACTGAGAAGCAATGCTGAGCGTTTATCCAAGTGTTACCGAAAACTGACCAGCCGATCGATCTAAAAAGTGATCACCTCCACCACATAATTCTAGCGATTTTTCTCCTCCTGTACCTCCGCTTTTTTTGCCCCTCCCCCTCGCCCTTCTGGTCCTTTCCCTTCTCTATCTCATTAAATAGCACATAGGGAAGAGCAACTTAGAAGAGCAACTCAGTAGCAGGTTGCTCTTTTCGCTCGGAAGTATACTGTAATGTTTACAAAACGTTGGCATTAACGGATGTATCGAGATACAGAGACAACCTGTGAACCACTTGGCATATTCAACTGGAGTCTTGTGTAAAGAAAGAAATAACTCCAATGTCGCAATTTCTAATTGATGATACTCTCAAATTGAGATAACCGCAGCTGATTTTTAATTTGAAGAAAAAAGAAGGAAAGATCATTTTTGTTGAAAATGAAAAAGAAATGCATGTATGTGATTTAATTGAAATTTTTTTTACATTACGTTTACGCATGTCGATGCACCGCGTTGCACCGCGATACATCGTCGTAGTGTAATATGTGATGCATAGTATGTAATTCAAGCCGATAATGAGACTGGCCAGCGCGTTATTTTTACGACAGCGCGCAGTGGTATCCGCTGCTTTTATATTCTATAGTTGCTGTCGTATACTCGCATGTACTATACATATGCCACATTTTGTTGTTATTTATATCGCACTATAGCGTACAAAATCAGACATGTACAAATGACATGGCGCGAATCGTGACGTAATCACTTGTTTCTTTTCTGTTTATTTAAAGCGGTCGAATAGACACACTATCATATAACATTCGAATCTTGTCTAAATATATCGTCTAACATATGATTAAATTTGTGCAAAGAGAAAACGATAGTTACAGTAATTATCGCACCATTATTTCTATATTTATTTAACTTTTTTCATAAATAAATAATATTACTACATTTTGTAAATAATTATTATAATTTATTATAATAATATTCTAATTTATATATAATATTGTAGTATTCATTTTATTATACGCATATTGTATAATAAAATAAATACTACAATATTATATATAACACAATGATGTATAAATATATATATGTATATAACATATTAATATAATATATAATATAAAAATGTATAATATAAAAGAAATGTGTTTATATAATAATATGCTATAATATAATGTAACGTAATGTAATATAATTAATAATATAACAATTTCGAGATTTAAATATTTTACTTGATAGTACCGATAACATTGGATACGCGTGTTCTCGCATTTGTCAGTGAAATTCCAATTCTACTAATTGCTAATTAATTAGCGAACGCTAATGAGAGGCAAAAGGATCAGAAAACCTCAAATACCACCAAGAGGTCATGCGTTATTTCGAAAATGCGATCACGTCTTCCACGGGCGAATGGAGGGTGGAATTTTACGAATCCCACGCGCACACTTTTCTTCCGCGCGGAGGACCATCAATGGCCGTATATAAGTATATATGGTATCTTTATTACATCGAAATCGCGCGGGGGATACGCAGAATTTCAATGCCTTCAATTTCGATGCAACAACCTTTACATTGACGGCGTACCGGGCCTTTACAGCGAGATCTCAGCTCGCGCATTACACGATGCAAGTATCCGTTCGGATCGCAGATTCCGGTAAAACGCCCGTCCAATGATCGCCAATCACATCGATAGATATTATTTTATGAGGACTATTCTTCTGTAACTGTTATTCTCTAGAAAAGTGAACGACTAAAAAAAAAAAAAAAAATTTGCGCTCATATTTCCAAGTTTTATAGTGAAGAAAAGAAAATGTATTATACAGAGTATAATTAGTAGTAGGTATTCCCACCTCTATTCCATAATCCAATCTATGTTTCTCGCTCCAGTTTTTGGTTAATTCCGTTGACACCGTTTATCTGAAGAAATTCTGCGTATCTCAGCTACTCGTATATGATGTTACGATTATCAATCTACTGCTAATAAATCTCTATTATAAATATTTATGTCTACTTGGTAAAGATTCAAGGAAATAAATAGAGAGAGTTTATAATATTCTATAAGCCCCCTCCCCCTCTTTCCCTTCCTTTCCCTTACATGTATCTTCATAATCTGAGTGATACCGATGTCTCCTCGAGGAAACTAAAAGTACAGTGATAAAAGAATTCTCGTACAGAAATAGCACATTATGGCTTTTTATCGCCCGCGAAAGGGTTTGTGTTGTGCCAGGTCAAGGTGCGCTCTTTAAGAGAAGGGTGAAAGCGGGTGGATATCAACTGTGAAATAGAGTGACGGTAATGGGGCTGCGCGTTGCGAGAGTGGCCATTACAGTTATCGCGAAGTCGCGTCATAAAGGCGACGGTGCAAGCTATTATATACACGTATACATGCATTTTGTGCGCGCACGATCGCATGTATTGTATATACATATATTGTATATACATATATGTTACATATATGACATATACATATACATACAATATATAAATAAGGGAAAAAGAGCGTTGTATATCAAAGCAGTTGCATAATTTAATATCTCTACAGTGGCTATGCTTCGAGATGAAATCTCCACGTATACATTTCTGATTATCGTCAAGTTTTCTTTCCCTTTTTTTTTCTCTTAAGCTATAAATAATATTTATAGGTTTTATTAATTATATATTTATATAGGGTATCCGCAAGTTAAATTTCGAAATTTGGCAAGTTAAGGTCTCAATCAGTCGTTTTTGTTAATTTGTTATATAATTATCTATTAGAATAAAATGTATGAGAATGTTATGGTTAAAAATTAAAAATGCTTTAACGTTAAACTAATATTATCGTATAAACATAAATAAATGCGTGACGATAGTTGAGTAATTTAATTTTTAAAGTTTTAATACAGTTTCAATTTTATTCTCATTTCATATTTATAATAGATTCGTGTTCTTCGATATTACGAGGTTTCGACGATACGCGAATCGCTCACGACCTATTTATGCACTTTGTTCTAGCTTACAACATTAGATCGCGACAATATTTTTGCATTTTATCGTTATATTTTCCGCATGATAAACTTGCGAAAGCGCAATAATCAGCGCAAATCTTGCCGGAAATATAGATACTTTTATCGTGCGATGTTGTTCATAAATCTCTCAACAGAGATATAAATTCTATAAATTACATTGTGTTATTTATAATTATATTCATATCCATTCATTTTACAATTTAATTACAAAATAATTCTATCATTTTTAATGTAAATTTTAATATTTTAAAATCCGTAATGCAATATAAAATTTTTATTTTCGTTATACGTGCGCGATAGAAAAGATTTTGTTGTATGCAGTTACAAAAAAGAAAAATTAGTTCTCATTGTCAGTAATGGTCAGAAAATATTTAAACATCTGACATAGAGAGGTATTAAAAGAAATGATTTTTAAAGGAAATTCGATTATATGCCAATTTTGCAAAATTTTTTTTCCTCTCTCTCTGTCTCTCTGTCGAATCCTCGGATAGACTCTCTCGCGTTCATTGAATCTCACAAGGAATTTATTTCGCGAGCGAAAAGTGCAAACCTCCAAGTATAATTTTTAGCGGACATAATCAGCTTGCTCAGCGGCACGCGTAATTTTAGGCTGTAAAAGATACTGTCGGCGTGTAAAAGAAAAAAGAATAACGCCAGTATATATTATGTGAAAAGCGAAATAAAAGATATCTACTAAGCTAATAAAACTATTTAATGTCAATATATTTATATTTATTATTATTATTTATTGTTTTTATTACAAGTATTTTATAATGCATTATAATACATAATTTCTGAACATTTTGCATTACTCAAGACAAAATTGCTTCGACGAAAAGTCAATTTCAATTAAATAATCTACATAAGACTACTAAATTGTTTATTAAATACTTTTATTTTATTACAATATATATGGAGTAATCCTCGTATCGGCCGACACAATTTTTTAAATTTTTTTGATGGATTGACGATAAAATATTTCGAACAAAAGTTGTTTGTTGAAGTTTGGTTTTGACAAAAATAAATAATGACAAAAAGAAATCACTTTTGAAAAAATCAAGTTTTGAGAAAGAAAACAGTATTATACGTAAGAATATGTTAACAATAGGAAAGATTAATTGAAAATAGAAGCAACCAGGTAAAAACTGCAAATTTCGCTAAGCTTTAATTATACGTAAAAATTGTTTATCACGTTCTTATCATGGTATCTTATCAATGGTCGCAGAATTGGGATGAAGCAAGGAGACGAGGAATAGAAGTGAAAGAAGGAAGAACAGAAAAAAATTAAGAGATGGCGGACTTTGTATCTCACACACGTTAACGCTGTAACAGTGCAAGAGCAGAAGCGCGCGTTATCTTTCAGCGAGCGAAAATTGCAATGAGCAAGATGTTTATTTAAGGATTATGATGTACATTCGAGATCATGAATATTTTATTATTCGTTAAATATGTATGTACTTAAAACTTAAAGTAATAAACTAAAATATACTTTTTATGTTAATTTTATACATATATATATTAATATAAAATAAATTAATATTATATATATATATATAATATTAATTTAGAGAATACATTATAGAATATATTTAAGTGTCGTAAAAAAAATTTTTTAAGGAAGAAAGCGAGAAGAAAAAGATATTTAAATAATTGGCTAAAAGATGTAGCAAAATTGAAATTATTATATTTAAATGTCATCTAAATAAAAAAAAATGTAAAAAATTATGACTTGTAAAAGCATTGCAATCAACTAGATTCTATTAAACAAAACAAATTGATCGTTTCACGTATCACACACAAAAGTTAAAATCGCTAGTGAAAGTGCAAATCGTTATTTTTTGGAAACGGCGTTTCGCTAATCGTATCAATTCTTTCAAAGTCGAGAGCAAGAGAAACGAAGTAAACGAAAGAGAAGGGATGAAGGAAGTAGAAATGCGTTAGCATGTTCTTGCTTACAATCTCGCCTGCACAGTTTTGCTTCGGTTTCCAGCCAGTTTTCGCTTTCTTCCGTGAAACCTGTCGGCGGAATCTTTTCGCAAGACAAGTCGCAACGAAACAACATTCAATATTTACGCTCACTGATTTTCCTATAATAAAAGAGGCTGGCGGGGTCCCAAGGCCCCGAGATTCCCGTGAAGACGTTAAATAGACGTTCTCTACAATTCCTTAATAATAAAACTTGACTTTTGAAAAGGAAAAAAACGGAATAGAGATTTAAATTTTATTATTATTATATTATTGTAAATATATTCCATCTGACTTGTATTTTCCTTTTAATGACTGTTGGTCGAATTCTGTCTTATAGAAAGTAATTTTTCATGAAATTCGTTAAAAATCTATCTACAATAACAATATAACGCATTACTCATTAAATTATTATTTATTAAAAGTTTAATACAATATTATTTATTGTCCACTAATCCTACTACCTCTATAAGGTAATTGGTAGAACTCTACAACTAATAAACTGACGTTGATTAAAATTGTGTCGCGTTAATACTAATTGTAAATTATTATAAAAAAATAAAATGGTATTTCACAACACCCTCCTTTCCTCTAATTTATTTTATATTACATATTTAGTATATGTAATAAATTATAATGTAATAAATTATAAATTTTTCTGCAATAAAGATCATTTATTACAGAGACAAATTAATCGTCGTATTTTTGTACAGAAACGCGAAATGCAAAACGCGAAACGCGAAATCGACGATGCAAAGCGATACATAGTTGCGACTCGCGCGCGGTGAAATCGTCTTCACGAACGCACGTCCTCGAGATGCACAACAACGAAGACTAGATGCAGCCGGCGTACGCGCTTACAGCTGGTTGGATAATGCGTTCTTATGCGCGAGCACGTGTGTGCATCGCACAGATTATGCAAGAGGCCAGACCTCGTGCCGGGTCGCTGAGCGTTCAAGATGCATGTTAAGACGCGCGTGTTAGTCAGTCACGACGCAAGCGATTACATTCGGAATAATCAGAAATCTCTTGGATAGCCAGCAAAGTCAACAAAAATAGCCTTTCAATTTAAAAGAATAATAAATGACATTATGTAATCATCGTCGAAGTAACAATAAATTTATATTTATAGAATGTGCAGTGTATGCGCGTGCGAGAGATTCTAAATCTAATTCACAATCTCTCAATCTTTCAATCTCTTTCTACAGCCAAGTTATCAAAGTATGGTCAAATTAATAGATTATAGATGTCGACCCATGGGTGGAGTGTGCTGGATAATCAAGATAAGAGAACTAATGTCGATGGTTGCGAAAGAAGTGCAAAAGAAGTGCAGTTTGTGGTAATCCATATTCTCATCCTTATTTCATACTCCCAACCTTTTCTTCACTTCAATTTTTCTTAATTCTGTTTACCAAGTTTATCTGAAGAACTTTTAGCTATAATACAATAAGTATCAATCTATTACTAATAAATTTTTATTACAGTCATATCATACAAATATCTACTTGGTTATTTCTAAAAAATTAAATGATGTTACATTACTTTCCGTTTTTCTCTACCATTTGAAATTTCAAAGCCTAATTTAACGAGAATAAAATATTTGACGAAATATGTATATGGGTACGTGAGATATCGATATAGTAGTATACCATAGGGGTCTGTCGCGTACAATTTATACAATATGTATGTACGTGCGATTTACGAAATGTCAACAGATTCCTGCATATTACTGCGTGTAGTGTGTACAATTATGCGTACATAATTCATTATACATTTTATTCTTAATTCTAACAATTCAACATTATTTATTCATTTATTCTATACATCTGCCTCTGCCTTTATTTCGCACAAATAATCCTAACGTTTCCACGAAGTAAATATATCTGCATATCGTCAGTCTTTGGTCTCTATATTAAAGTAAAAGTCGATAAGAAAATTTGTAATTTAAAAATTGTTTCCTGTTTTTGGCAAAAAAACAGGACCGTAATATAACTTGTCTAACAAAATGGTATTTTTGTCGATAATACAGACGACTCTAGCATAGCCTTAAAGCTAAAGGATGACACTTTAAAACTATACGGCGGAAAAAAATTTGAATTTGAATAAGTGCCTCTGTAGTTGATTAAATGTAGGGACCTAACCTAACCGAGAATTATGTTAATGGATACAGAAAACTTTGAAAAAATTGAAAAAATTTGAAAGTAAAAAATTATCACAATTACAATTAACATCTCACGAGTTAAGACGAGAAGAACTGGCACTGGATAATCGGTACGTAAAAATAATAACATTAGAAATAATTAATTCTTATAAAAAGAAATGCACGAAAAACAAATAAATTCGTAGTGAAGAAAAACTGCTTGAAAATCACGTCAACATTAAATTTTTATTGTACAATCTTTCTGTAAATTAAATTACAAATTTGTATCGATACAAGAAAAACATCGATATAACATACAAAACATTTCAAAATATATTAATTTAATTTAATTACTTTGTGTATACAAATTAATAAGCTTGATATTACACTATCGAAAAATTTCATTTCTATTTACGTAATACAAACGTAATTTTTTGTTTTAATAAAGAGACTGTAACTAGAAAATGTTTTATTACAAAATAATAAATGACAATAAATAAATATAATATTTGTAATATGCTGTTTTTAATCACTAACTATACAAATCTTTAGAAATTCTTTTTTAAATAAAAGATTTAGATTAATTTTTATCAATTTACATTTATAACACAAATTCTTTTAATTTTATCATTATATAATTAGTTTAGTCACTATGTAACAAATTTATTTTCATATTATTATTATTAAAAGTAATATCGTAGATAATACATATCTGAGTATAAAAATAATTAATTGTATTTTAATAAAAAAAAGTAAGTTTCTAAATGACTTTTTTGTATGAAGCATATTCTATTTAATTATAAAAGCGCGAAAAAAATGCTTTCGCCTTAGGGGCTTTCTTAGAAGAACTTCTCAGCAGCGTGTCACTACCGACAAGGTGCCTGTTGTATCCTCTTCCTTCAAAGTATTAGACTGCGAATTTTATATTTATCCTTTTTCAAAGTTTAAATTTATCCTTTTTTGCAAGATAATCTCGTCATATGAAATTATCTTTTGAATAAAGGCGAAAGTGCCATTTTCTGCCGATCTATGCCGATGCGGAAACACGATGAAAAAGAATGTAGAATATCGATTAAAATTCGCGATACAAAATGATAACAAAGTTACAAGAGCGAAAAATTGTTAAATATATTATATATGATATAATATACATATACAGGGTATTAAAAAGTAGTTAAAAGGTAGTTGAAAATCTTTTTTTTTTCCATTATTGTACAAAGCATTAAAGTTCGAATAATAGAGGAAAGTAATTGATACAAATCTTTTAAATAGATCTCTTGAAATGACACCTCTTTATTTCTCTTAAACAATTAAATAAATAAAAACAGAATATCACAATTTATCTTCTCTAATTTGCATTACACTTTAAGTAATTATGAGAAATATTTTAGTAATAAATATTGATTGCGTGTAACTTTAGCCTAGTTAAGAGACCTCAAATGTATAGTTTTCAAATAATATAATTCAATTGAATCAAATTTGATGACGCGCGAAATGTGCTTGTATCCGATATGTAAAGCTATATACTAAATATACATATAAGAAACTTTTTTAAAATCAAATTAATCTATAATATGAAATAGAAACGCGATTCATTTTATAGCTTGCTATCGTCAATATCCAGTAACATTAATTTTAGCGATTTATCTGTTTCTTTCAAAAAATCAATTAAATTAAACTCAACTAAACTCAGCGTTGAGAAGGATTATTGGGATCACAATTGAACGAAATATATTATAATAATTGAGTAGAAACTTGAACGAGTGTAGAAAGAGCATTGTACTATTGTAGAAGCCATGTTTAGAAGACGTGTTAAATATTTCAAATGACAAATTCTTATTTTTTCTCGATATTTATAACGAACAAAAATTGTCTACGTAGAATAGAGAAATAAATCCCTCTAATGATAAATAAAAATACTCTTCCGAGAGAAAGTACTAATTGTAAATTAAAAGATAAATGATACAAGTATTATAAATAATTTATACGAATACTAAACTAGTACATCTTCGATTATGCTGTTATCCGTAAATGACAATAAATTGTAATAAATAAGCGAATGATGCGTATAGAAAACAGAATTTAGCAAATAACTCACCGACTTCTCTCGACGATCCGTTTTCCATGACTGATTCAGCCGTGACGTTGTTACATGCTGTTAATTCGAAGTTAATTCACACCGATTAATTGCACGTGTACTAATCATCTGCAAAACAAGACCACACTTATGAATAAATATGCAACAGCACACAGTAAATTATTATTCATACAACACACACTAACTATAAACTTATAAACATATATTTATAAATAGGCAAAAGTTATCTTAAGCATAAACATCTTTTTATAGTTTACCTACATCAGTTTATATTTGTATCTAGAGAAAATATCTTATCAGCGCAAGGAGGCAAGATTCGTTGCTGTGTCATTACCATAAATAAGCTGATAACATTATCAATAGCCTTGTGGAATAAAACGGTCGCATGAAAAACAAAGCGCACAAAGGATAACAAGAGAGCGAGGACATCTCAAGTTGATTATTGTATTTCGAATAAGCGTAGCGTATATAAGCGTAATGATAATAAAGATAATATTCATAGAGATAATTTTTGTGGATGCAAACGGACGTAATGGTATCGATTAATCATCGTCAATCTGAATCACTAGGTGGACTGTGCATCCATCATGCAAGAGTGTTTAATTCCAACCGCCATGTTGCGACAATATCCATCAACGTGTCGTCGCGTCGGCTGGTTACGTTAGCACTGATAAGAGAGCGCGACAAAACGCGATAAAAGATATTTTACACTATTTTACGGTAATTGCTTAGTCCACATGTCTTGAAAATGATTTTAAATATTTTTTAAATTAAATAAATTATTAAGAGATACAAATGCGCTTGTTTCGCTTTATCATGTTTGTCTTAATATTTTATATTTATTTACTTCCTTTACTTCTTTTTTTTATAATTTATTATTACTTATTTCGTATTATATTAATTATTATAATCAACATTATACTACACGTCTTTAACACATTATACTACGTCCACACGTATTATCCGCACATATATTAAGAGTTTCAAAAATTTTAATTCTTTAAAAGGACTATAAACTTTACAAGTACTTATTTTAAATAAAGAGAGCTTTTATAGATCTGAAATATCATATAGCTATATCGATTTATTCCCTATACATTGTTATAAGCTGCTAAATATTTCAAACTGTAGCAAATTCCAGCAACAAGTTGTTTCACTTGTCTTGAACTTGATCCTCAGTATTTCATTTCAACAGCATTTGCATAATACCGAGCGTACGTAATCGCTTTGCATTAACACAAAGACTGTAAATGACGGCAATTATATGGTTGATCAATATTAAGGATCATCACTATCGAGTGAATAGTTAAAAAATTAATAACACAAAACTGACAAAAATATTCACAATAAGTTTGAAATACAGACTGAATGAAAATGTCACGCATAAATATGAGACGACCTATGAGACGATCGCATAAGCTATACAAAGATTGTAAAAATTATTATTCAACATTAAAAATTGTTGTGAGCGAAATAGTCCATATCTTATATTTGTTTTACAAAAAGTATTCATTTCTCTTTTGAAAAAAGGGCCTTTTGGTTAACGTTTAAATCTTAATTTCAATTTCAAAATTTTGTGGTAAATATATTTTTAAGTATTATATTTTTTTATATATAAATTCATTATATATAAATATAAATTAATTGATTTAATCGGAAGAATATTTTTTTTTTATTTCGCATCCGCCATATTGAATCCCCATGTTAAATTTATCAATTTTGACAGATCGAATTTGTATTCAGCAACTTAGAAACATAATTGAGCTACATAACTATATAATGACAAAGTCAATAATCTAATTTACAGTTTTTTCACAATAAACTCTATATTTATCTTATTATAATCGTACGGCCAACACAAAAAGTTCCTCCTTTTGGAACCGCGTATACACATTTTACTTTTACACCTCGAAAAATCATCTCACAAGTTTACAAGATGTAACACGACATTAGAAATCGGAGCGCGTTTAATCGCGCGTTTTACGGCCAGAGCCGTAATTTTACAGGAAGGTACGTAATTAAACACACCGATGCAATTAACCGAGATGAACGCGGTAAATATGAAATTATAAAAGAAACATCTCGTTTGCATAAAAGGCTCGAATAAATTCCAATTTTTACGTTCGTACTGACTTTCATAATATTTATCGTTTCGCATTTATTTTTTATAACAAGAAAACACGTTTCCTCTTTCATTTATATATCTTACATCTATATATTGTACATAATAAAAGTGGTATAAAAAATAATATTTTTTCTATATTATTAAAAACAGTAATTTTTTTCAACGTTATTATTACAATATGTACAATGTATACAGAAAGAAAGACAGAGTACATTATTATATTACTATTATCATGTACAAAAATATAATTTGTGTTATACATATACGTTAATATGTAATAACGTACGACATACGCAATTTATTTATTACATCTTTCTAAAACAACAAAAAATTTTTATTCAACTTTTTAACGATTCTGCCCTCCCGTTCTCATTCACTGTAAATTGACTGTTTCACGTACACAACAAAAAGTTAATAAAGATCTGCATTTCTCGCGTCACGCTCTCGTTCACTCGTCGAAGAGATTCAATGGTCGATCTTTTTATCTATTAACTATTATTATCATAGTATGCTGATGCTGCCTTTATTAGATCGAATCCTCTATCTCATTGAATTTTAGTGGAATCCGTCACACTTTCACAGTTCCTTTCAACTAGATATTACAAATGCGCTGATATTTCTAAAGTAATGCATTTTATAATATCTTTTTATCATCTTTTTTAACACGTCTTTATTCTACTTATATATATATTGTGAAAAATTTCTTGCTAAAAAAATAAATATTTTAATCGTACCACGTTATATGTGTAAAAAGATTTGTAAACCTTTCCACACAAATGTTTCAATTCAAATAAATCTTTTCATGTATGAGCTTACAAGCAGATAATGTATTCGTTAAGAAAATTTACAGTTGTATTATAATATTTCAAGCTAATATGACAAGTAAAAAAAAAAGTTACGTATTATTTTTCCAAAAATAATTAACGGTTGCTATAAAATTACCGCGCATTGTTTTATACAAAACATTACGAGTTTCGCGCAAATTCGCATAATTATAAAACGTGTCAAACATTTTGTATCTCTTGTATTTGATAATAAAACAAACGATGAGCCGCGCTCATTTCAGTAAAGTATAACACGGCCGCTAGCCATCCAATTATTATGCAAATATTAATAACGTAAACATTAAAATCGAATCAAACGATGTGTTGCTCCTTCCAACATCTCGCAAAAGAAAAAAAAAATTTATCGATTTATCACTGTTCTAAATATTTTATTTAGGTTATTTTGGCGTGCATGCGTGCGCGTATGCGCATGTATGTATATACGTATGCATGTACACACGCGCGCGCTCTCTTAGAAAATACAATCTTTTATTTCTCCTATTTTAATTAAAGGAAGTTTCTTACAAAAACAAATTTATTTATTTTTTTGTTTTTTTTAATCTGGGCTATGGCGCCAAGTCATTTTCTAGCAGTAGCGTCGCATGTGTATAATTTTATACCGCCAAGAAGCAAGCGGAAAATGAGAGATGTAAATAGATAAAAAATATAAAATTTCCGCAAGAATCAAACAAATCCAGAGATTTTTTTATGTGTCCTCAAAATAATAAAGAAAAAAATTATCTTAGAAATTAAAGAAAGTCAAAAAGGATTAATTTCTTAGCAGAATGAAAATACAAAGCTTTCAGCTGGATTGACTTTCATCAACTTTCTGAGGGATCAACTAGAAGGATCAGGACCATGGAAAATGGACGAATTTGAAATTCGAGTCGCTAATTCAAGTATTTGCATGAATTTATTCTCTTTTCTTTCAAAGACCTATCCATGCTGAGAAAAGCTTGTTTGTGATAATAGAAGAAGAAAACGAGTCCACTTGAGAAGAGTATAGTTTCAAGATCAAATTATATCAATAATAAATTATATATTAATGACATATTAAAATGTATTAAAAAATAAAAATCATTAGTATTAAAAAATGTAGATGGTTGTCTACATATGAAAAAAAAATGAGTAAACGTATAATTTGAAACAGTAATAACAAATCAAAGTGTAAAATAAATTTTTTTTACATATAATAAATACAAAATACTTTAAACTATAAAACTTTATATGCAGAAATAAAATTTTTCTAATAAAATCTACAACCTAATTTGATTTAGATACCTCAATGTCTCAAGTCACTAGTATATTTCCGCTTGGTTATCCGAGAAGAACAACTTGTGTCCTTGAGTACGTCATGACAAAAGCGATAAAGAGATGATAACACGATGTTAAAAAACGAGAAATACATGGTCGCTAGAAGTGAAACTACAAAATAAAGTAAAACGATGATAACATAAAAAAATTGTTAATATGCTGCAATGCAATAGTGCTACAAACAATAGCGCTACAAAGGTTTTTATTAAAACACAGCTATAATAAAGAAAAGAAAAACAAATATTAATTTTACAAAATTTAACTTCTTGAGAAAAGATATTTAAAAGTAGTAATATCAAAGTACAATAAAAATATACACGGAAAAAATTAGTATCAAATTGAAAAATATATTTTAATTAACACAATCATATAATTTTATATGTACAAAACAATCATGACCAACAATATACAATCTATTATATTTTAAAGAATTTGATAATCTTGTATAAATTTCAATATTCTATACACATTAAACATTTTTAATTCTTGATTTGAAAATATTATCAGAATATATTTTTTACAAAATAAAATTTCTTCATGTAAAATATTTGTTTAACAAGACTATACAGGATATCACGAAATTTGAATCAAAATACTATAGCAAGAATGTTCTTGAATTAAGTAAAGTAGTTATTTATAAATTTTAATTTAATTTAATTTAAAGTTTTTATGGTAAGGTTTTAGAGCTAGCGAATTACAAGTTAGAATATGTTTAGTCGCGTGTATGCGGTAGTATTAGTCACTGTATGACAAGTAAGATCTATAAAGGTCCAAACACACACAAAAAATGCATAGCACAATCATAGCGCAAAACCGTTGGACCAATAAGCTTCTAACATAAAGCCATTATTGATTTACACAAGATGTTCATTGAGTCAATGATCATATACTACGCGTACACTGAGATCTTGATTTTAGCTGTACGCCCTTATATCCCAAAAACTACTGTTTCAATAAATAAAAATTGATCGTTTCGCTTAATTTTTCAAAAACTTTCTTGTTATAGTATTTTGATTCGCGAAATTTGCGATATTCTATATAATCTTACTTCAATATTTACATTTCAAAAATAAAGATATCCTCAAAATAAGAATGTTCTTTCTTTTGTGTAAAATATCTTTTATATAAACTTTACAAAGATGTACAATTGTATCCGGAAAAAAACATATATTATATTCGTAGATATTATAAGAATAAAAACAAATATTGATAAATTATTACTCTAATTTACATTTTTTAATCGTTATTTGTTAGTTTATAAAATTCTTTCAGATTTCAATTAATGTTTGATAAAAATATGCACGTTCCACACGTGCATAACTTATCATCCAAACTTCAATTTGGATTTATGTCATTAATCAAGATATTAATTTTTAAGTTACCATCTACTGAATTCTCTTAATAAAATATCAATTTATTAGTAGTTATTATTAATTTGTTTTTCCACACACACATACACACTAACATAATAAATCTCATTTTTCTTTATCTTATCAAAAAATCTCAACAGCAGGAAAATTTATAATTTTTTTTCAATAATTATGATAATTTTTAGTAATTAAATTCCTTACATTAAACATACCCAATATATACAATATATATTTAAAAAATGAAGAGAAAAGTAGAACAATAAGCGGTATTTTTTCAACATGGATGTAATATGCTAAACTTGTTGTTCAAAATTAAAGAGTAGTAAAAATCAAAGTATTTTTTCGAAATGTGACGATTACTTTAAAAACAGCCTTAAAGCTTCTTGTTCAAAGTAAAATTCTTCTTTGAAACAAAAGAGTTCTGATTTCCACTTGATTAAGACCAATATATAAGTTAACGCTATATTGACCTCTCAATATCGCTAATTGCAAGAACGTTCGATAAACAAATTGCAACACAAAGGATAGTTGAATCGATGCAGATAATCCAAACAAATAAATACATATTGTCATTTCAATTATTTATGAATAATTTATCGATTCTTTGTAGCTTCAAAGAGCCTTTAAAATGTCTTTGTGAATTGCAAAGTAAATTTATGTTAACGATGTTCACGAGAGAATCACAAGAAAATGATAATTAAACGACAAAGAACTTCAAGGAAGATCTGATAAAATAACGTGATAAATTTTTGTTCAAATATTTACACAAATTTTAGATACAAAATGAATATACGTATCAACATATAATATATATGTGTGTATGTGTGTGTGTGTGTGTGTGTGCGCGCACGCGCGCGCGCGCGCGTACACACAGCACACACACACACACACACACACACATATACTTTAATACAAAATATTTTGTTATACAATTAAATATGCACATAAAATAAGAAAGTTATATTAAGACACTCTATACATATATATAATATTGCCTGATTTAATAATTATTGTGGACGCTTTGCATATTTTGTATATGTATTAAAAATATTTTACACGCACATCCTTTATGCTCACGTAAAATATTGATCATAACCATTATTATATTATTAGCAGATACAGAATAATAAAACTTTGAGTAATAAGATTCGCGATAATAATAAAATTATCTGACTTTTTCAGTGTATAAAGCGTTATTATACAAATGTAATTTTATTAGCAAATAAAACTAACAACGAAAAATTTATTAAATAGATATATCAATAACGCATGTAACATAAGGTAACTTTTACTTAAAACAAAATTATTCTTTTAAATAAATCAATTTTTATCATTCTGTACATAAAAATATAGATTTTTTTTTATTTTATATTTTATCTTTATATACATATAATGAAATCATCGAAGAGGAAATACGAAATATTTCATATTTATTGTCTTCTATTTCATATCTTAACAGAAGTCTATTATGATAAAAGAAATGTAAATATGTTGTACAATAAAATGCTAACTTCTATTTAATTTCATCTGTATTATTTTACATGTAAAATAATAAGAAAGAATTGATTTATGTAAAAAGAATTTCACTTTAAAAAGAAGGTAATTTTATGAAAAAAGCACAAATTTACTTCATACAGACTATATATGTATAAGAATAAATAAATGATAACTTTCATTATCTTAAAATTAAAAAATATTTTATATATATATTTATAATTAGATGGATTGTTAAATTTATTTTTACGCTCTTTTTCCATAATACACAGTCTTAATTTGCAATCTCTCCACATCATTATTAATTATTATTTTGCTTGTTATTAATGCTGGCAGCATTTCTTATATTTTACGTCAAATTTTTAGCGTATAATAATATGAATAATAATTGTTGCAATATATTGTTTTTATTTAGAAACGTAGCTGCTTCCAGCATAATTTGAATTCTATTGATTTCTATCTAAAAGGTCATGTTCAAAACGATACATATTATTTTAATCTTGAATAATATTCGTCTTGAATGTTAAAAAAATGTTAATTTTAGATTATTAAAAAACTCAACTTTTTGTACAGTCGACATTTAAATCTTTTTTTTGCAGTTTGGAACGTCAACTTTAAAATATGACAGTATTTTTCTTTAAATCACTTTTGTTTAAAAGTTATGAACCTTTATTTGAAAACGTGCATTTCTTTAATTCTGTTGCCTATAATTAGTTGTAACATTTATATAAAATTTTTTTTATTTCACAACTGTATCAATACTCTAAAGATATTAAAGTATGTATGATTAAAGAATTCTTTTGTACTTTTAAAAGTAATGAAAATTAAAACACGTGCGCACAGAAGGAGTCTAAAAGCAACATATGTAAATGTTAATGTATTGCTAATAAATTTCTATTATAAAAAGTTATAATCATAAATGTCTATTTAGTTGTTATTAAAAAATTGTACTTAATAATCGCTTCTTTTTCTCTACATTTAATTTTACTATCAACTTATATATAATAAATCTTTTAAAATAATAATATGCGAATAATCGATGTTACTCTCGTGTGCGAGATGTGAATGCATTGATTTACAACATTTCTGTAAAAAATATCCATCCATTAAAAAAATAACAGTTGTTAGTGTACAAAGTTATTTTCAATTTTTTTTATCTATGTTTTAAAAAAATATATATATATATACATATATATATATATATATATATATATATATATATATATATATATATATATATATATATATATATAATCTAGCGTCGATTGTGATTCTAAAAATTATCCTTACATATATGAAAAAGAGGAAGTATAGTATGTAAGTAAAGTTCTAATTAAACTACATTACATATTTCTAACAGTACAAATTTTAATTCGCATCTCGCAAGAAACATAAAATGAGAAGAGTAGAAAATTGCATCTGTATATTGCGGAAGAAGATAGGAGAAGAACGGAGAACACGAATTTTACACTCGATGGAAATCGCCGTGTAACACCGCGGCGTCGTCGACAACGTGAAGCGTCATAAGGTGATTTTCCGCATATGCTATCGTTGTTTGCTCGCTTTTCCTTTATACATATTGTTACATTTCGATTCTAACTCTTTTGTCTTTTATCAAAGTCAACATTCACAATGGAAAAATAAAAATCGGCGACATAAGTCGACCAAATTTTCAAAAAAATCCTTCTACTATCCTTCAAAATTATTCATGCTCTTTAATATAAAAAAAAAGTTAAATGTAGTAAACAAGTAAACAATCACACTTGTATAAATTACACGAAAGAACAAATATAAATAAAAATTAACAAAGGAAAGTGGCCAAAACTGGCTTAGTCCTTTTAAAACAGCACTCCCTCATTTCTCAGAAAAATGAAACATTGCACTGTATTAATACTAATAAAAACACATTTGCTTAGAAAATTAAATAAATAAAAACCCAATAGTTTACAAGTTCCTAGCTTTTTCTATATAAAATCTGCTAAAAATAAATTTATGAAAAGCAAAAATAAAATTTGCACGATTTTATCTTACAAATTGTCTAGTTTCAACCATAGTGAATATATTATTGATAATATTAAATCATTTTACATGTTTGTAGCTTCCTAAAACTGTTTTGTTAAATTTTTTTCTTTCACATTTTCCTTATACCTAGTGGAATTTGGAACTCGTGTAAAATCGCGTAAAATCGCGTAAAATCGCGTCATACAGCGTAAATTCTTTCCGTGAGATTAGACAATAACTAGGAAATCTTTAACTACAACTGCGTTGACAGACGTTTCATAAATTTTTTCACATTTTCTTTAATATATTAAGGTAGGAAAAATAATGTCGGACGCGACAAATCCATATGTATACTAACAATAAGATGTATAATAAGATGTCAAAAAATGTACAAAGTGAGAAAGTTCAATTGTAGCCTTTTAATTTTAGAAAATCTTATTGTTTGATACATAAAAATATATCATTTATTACGCGTTTAAATTCTCCTATTGTATATATTATATTATCTTATACGGTGTTAATTTGGGAATCCAATTTCTCAGACGCACTTTTTGAGTTATGTTGCGAAAATATTAATAATTATGACCAAATACAAAACAGTATTATAAAAACTGTTATACTATGTAATATACTTTTTATTTTGTTTATAAAGTTTTATCTTTAACTTTTATTTAAGAAATGTTATCGGAAAACAAAATGGTACGCGCTAATATTGACTATAGTACTTTCCTATATATTGTAATTTTTATATATTTTCGTAAAAAAATTACTATAGTTAGATATATAATAAATATGCTACAATAAATATAGATAATAATAAAGATAAGCCGTTTTTATTTTCTGAAAATTTAAACTTGTTCGACTTGCTTAGTTTTTGTAATAAAAAAACCCTTTATACACAATATTTATGCTTATTACATATACCTGTAATTATATAATTTATCTATTACTTATTATATGTATATGTATACGCGTGTGTGTATTATACAACACGTACGGATGTTAATACACGTTATGTTCAACCGGATAAAATATTTCTTCTCTTCTGGAAAATTTTGCACTGAACAGCGGAAATGAAGTCTTTGAAACAATAGCAATGCGAAATACAATAAAAGAGTTGCGTCAGTATTTCAGCCAAGTGTGTTTCTTCGAGGAGTTTCCGTGAGTTGTATCTTGACGATCGCGCTTCATCCGCGTCATCTGCTCGCGCGGGAAATTGCACTTGCCCGCGCGCGCGGCAGGATGAAGGAAAACTTTGAACTAACAATAAGTAAGCTACGAACAAAGAAATGATCGGAGCTAGATGAATCTATAGATTTTGAGCATCGACTATTCATTTTGTTAATCTCTTAACATGCTCAAGTGCGCTCTTAACGTGTTCCGCATTTAGCATCATTATCTAATGATGATGATGATGATGATGATGATGATGATGATGATAATGATTTTATGTATACAATACTCATTCCTCTCTATTAGTGAACGATCAAGAAAAAAGTATCTCGAAAGAATTACTGTACGCTTGATGTATCTTTCTTTGGAACGAGCTTAAGGTATATAGACGCGTGCAATCACTATAATGGATCTCGCAATGTGTGCGCGCGTGTTACGCTTGTTCATCTTAATATCCGTGCTGCTACGCCGTGGGTGGACGAGATAAAGCCTAATCAAGGAGATGCGGTCTTATCCACGTTGCAAACTGAGACATATTGCACGGCGAGCTACGACAACGATACGTGCATCGCATAATGTCAATCATGCGAATCGCGCTACCCATTATATCCGTAACTCTTCGCGACAACTTTCTTCATCCTATTCAACTGAATCGTCGTAAATTTGGTTTCATTTATATTATTTATATGTATATTCATAAATTTTGTTATAGCTGCTCTTGTATTAGTTGTACAACTCTAGAGAGGGGTAGACCTCGCTTAGAGATTAAATTTTAACTGTTAACTATTGTAAATGTCAATCAAATGATTATTCACTACTAATTACAGTTTAATCAAATCCCAATTAAAGATCAATTGAAATTTTATTTGCTAAAATAAAAAACCTATTCTTCAAATTGCGATGCTACGTTTCATAGAGGATGTCTAAACGAAAAAAAGATATATGAGACAAACACAATAACCTTGAGTCGCTTGCCGTACGAATAATTAGCATGTTCTGCAATTACCTGTTCAAATAATAAAGGTTCAGTCGAGAATGTCGAAATTACTCAAATATTAAAATTGAAAATATAACTCTAATTAGGAAACTTCAAATGTAAAAGTATGAAATAAAAGTAATATTTGAAAAACACACAAAAATAAATTTTACTATATTTACAGATGTGTATACTATTAAATTGAAAACAAGATGGTAAATATATCACAGAAATATAATTCGTAATATTATGTGTGTGTATAAAAACATATATAAGCGTATGTAATGTGTGTGTTCGACACATATACACATATGTATACACAACACACACACACACACACACACACACACACACACGTATACGTAATTTAAAATGTAATATTCTATAATATGGTATTGTGATATTAATATTAATAAAATACTAAAAAATTAAAAACAAAACCGTATTTAAAAAATAAACTGCATAAATATGAATCAGCGGCAATTTACAAAAATACAGTGATTGCATTTTTTGTATGTACAGGTGTGCGTTCCATGAGCAGCCGAGTATTTATTACAGCCTGAGGGGAATAAATGCTTTCTCTCTCTTTCTATTTTCCTTTACCTATATTAAAATAAAATTGCTTCTGTTATTTTTTCATGTTTTTCCTCTTTAATAAGTACACTGTTCAAAATCATTGGTACAACATTTATTTATATCGTATATGGATATGTACATACGCGCACGTATGCGTTCGTGCGTGCATGCGTACGTGTGCATGTGCGCGCGCGCATGTATGTATGTGTGTACAAAATAAACTATCTATAATACAATTGGCAAAAGAATAAAAATAATTTACAGATATAGAATATAAACGTTATCATCTTTCCGTATAAAAAAATTAATTAAAAAATTAGCAAGTCAATATACCCTCCTTCAAATTTGAACAATATCTAAGGACTTAACGACGTGTATTATCTTGTCAAACAACCACAAAAAAATATATGTTTAAAGGAATAATATATTGCACAAATAGAATAGAATTAATCTTGACATTTTATGTATAATTTATACATTCGGTACCCTTTGAAATTATTTCTAGTTACATTTTATTAAACAAAACATTGTACTTTTTTACTTCCTGGCTATGGGTTATATATTAATAATTAATACCACTGTCGATTGTCATTTATTACACACGAACGTTAAAAATTATTCACGAAAGCTTCGGAAATATAATAAGTATATGATTAATTCTTCTAATTTTCAGAATTTTTTTTTAAACAAAAATACAAAATGAAGAAAGTCTATTTTTTATTTCCAAATTACTTTTATAAAAAATTATGAAAATTTCTTTTTAATAGTTGTAAACTACTACATTCATAATCCTTCACATAAATAATTTTATATTATGTGATCGTAAATTTTTCAAGTACAATTTTTTACACTTAATTAGAAAATATTCAGTTATTAATTTATAATTTAACAATAAACGTTATATATTGTAAATATGCGTGTTGTCGTGTAAGTCGGTTAAAAAAAGATGCATTCGAGAATCAGGATTTCGGCCAGCTGGAACTATTCTCGATCACGCCGGATCTATTTTCAAAGAGGGCCTGCTGTACATCCCACGCTCATCATGAATCTACATGTCCATGAAAACTCGAAATATTTCTGTCCCAACTGTGTATAGTTTTTTACATAAATTAATAAATAATGAAATGAGAAGGAAGTACGTCATTGTACAAATCGCATTTAAATCGTTCTTACAATCGTTCTTACATCTCCAAATAAGAATCTTTATTTCAATATGTAAAAGAATCTCTTCTAACAACACCACATGGTAAAATTTAATTTTTTTTTTAAATAATAATAGACAACGTTATAAATTCACATGACTAATTATTTATAATTATAAAATTATTTTAAAGAATTAATGTATAATAAAGATAATTGTCATTTCTTATACAAAAAATGTTATTCTTTATACAAAAATTATAATTATTACATTTTTTTTAAATTATAATTATGAATATTTTTGGTTTATTATAATTTATTTTACTATAATTAATTTAATTATAATTATAAACTTTAAATTGTTGTTTATTGCAATATGCTTAGTGCGACATATATGCATAAAAATGTATAATGATTAAATGTTAAGAGTTTTATAAAAATGAGAAAGTTTGATATAAAATAAAACGCATCATTAGTAAAATCAAATTTTACTATTCCTATAAATCTCGTATATAAACTTTTATTTTCAAAATATATTAAATGATAAACAACTTGATTAAATGATGTACAAACTTATTTTCAACAATCTAAGCGTATATTTGCCCGTAATTTCAACGCACGACACGAATTTTCGCAAATCACTTTCCCGTTTCAACGAGAGGTACGGCTTATTCTGTATTATTAATTCTGAAATTATGCAATTGCAAAACGTCACAATAAACAAGCAATATATTATTAGACATTCCGCCTGGCGCGATATGGCCCAAGTATACTCGTATAGACAACGAAGACAGCACTTTAACGATTTTAACGAATGTGTATTACATCCATTTTTACAAACGTATTAATACTTGAAACTTTAAACAAACTACGTACCTACTTAAATTATAACTGTCGTTGTATTTAAACTCTAATTATCACTTGATTATTGTCACCAACATAAATATATAACAGAGCAGCTAAGGGAGAGTTACCGAATGTGTAGTACTCGAGTTATTTTTTATTATATTTCCCATTTGGTACTGTGTATGTAAATGAACGTTGGAAATGGTAGTTTGACGTTTCAAATACCTAACACTACAATGTTTAATTTTTCACCAATAACAAATTAATTGATGAAAAAACTGAAAATTTATTTAAGATTTATATATAAAATAATATTAGACACTAAGATCTAGTATCGACCATTAAATAATTGACCATAAAAGTAATTACTTACTTATTTTTTGTGTTATTACACACTTAAGCGATCAAATTATTATATAGTACAAATTAATTTATTACAAGTACTCTTGCAATTAAGGAAACTAGTCGCCTAAATCATACGTACGAGTCTCTCTAAATCATATCGCCTTTGAAAATGACAAATTATGAAGTAAAATAATTAAAAATATGAGAAATTATTTAAGAATTAATTAATATTTATTTTATGAGTAATTTGTCGAAGAAAAGGATCAAACGTTTAATAATTAATCAATAATAATAATAATGAAAAAGATGTAGAAATAAAACTAGCTTAAATAATACTTATATTTTTGGCATTTTATTTATATAAAAAAAAAAACTATTTGATTTTATTCGTCTAATATCACTTGTCAGTCTTAATATTATTTATTGTAATAAAATTTGTGATGGTACGATATAGAAAACTTGATGGATTTTATAAAAATATCGATTTAACCTTCATAATAATTGCAAATATGTATATATAATAAATGTAAAATATTCAAAAATAAAATTTCTTCCTTCTTTTTATAAATATATAAAAATAGTTGCATTTAATAATATTATAGAGTTATAATAATTTTAAAAATTATATATAAATATAATCGAAATAATATTTTTAACATTCTACTTTTTTTTTAATTTTAATATCGTGTTTATTTAATATTCTGTATATATTTAATAACAAATATTTTCGTATCATGCGTTCAATGTTAAAACGTTATTACAACTTTTCAGAACATATCTTTGAAACAATTAGGTCGTGCATTTTGACATATGCTGGAATTTTTCAATTAACCGTTTCCTATGTTATTATTTTCATGGACAAACTTCAGAATAAGTTTTTTTTATCGTTGCTCGTCGTCCGGCAAATTGACGTTATTACGCGGTTTATCGCGGCAGACCGCAATTGTCGAAACAAACACAGTTTGTAATTTCGTAATGTAACGCGAATTTTCTATTTGAATTTAGACAAAATTCAATTTATCTCATTTACTTGTCGTTACAACAGTTCACAATTATAATGTCATAATCGCATTAATATACATATATATATATATATATATATCGCATTAATATACATATATATATATATATATATATGTATTTTTATACATATATATGTATAAAATATCTAATACGTGTAAAGCTTTTTAGCTTTATACGTATTAGATTCTATATTCGATTTAATATACACGTTGTAACATTTAATATACATAAGTAATAATTTAATATTAATAATAATTTAATTTTAACTTTATTAATTTAACTTTTAATTGTGTGCATTTTATTATAAATTTATTAGATCAACTTTATCATAAAGTTTATAGTTTTCAATATCATTTAAATTAAGCACACAAAACAATATGTTATAATTATTACGTCTTAAAAGATATATTTTTATTCAAATAAAAGAAATGTTACATATATCTGGCTATGTATGTTTATGTATTTATGTATGTATTTATTTTAAAAAGATTAAGAAATAATACTCTTTATATATTTTTAAGTATTCTTAGCTGAAGATAGCATTTAAAATATACGCGTTTTCAAAGAAAAGAATATCAAGAGAAGGGGAGATCTAATTACTTTTGCAGAGAGAGAGAGAGAGAGAGAGAGAGAGAGAGCACTTAAAAAGACTTTCATTGCGTAATTAAAATATGAATAAACATATGTTACTTTGCGTAAGATGTATATTTCCCATGAATTATTTAACGACGGTTAATGTATCATTTTCTTCGTGAATTAATCATGCGACATTTCAATGATAAATACACGGAGAGAATTTCCTCTTAAAATTTTTACCCTCAAAATCAAAGTAGTTGTAGGATAGTATTTCGAAGAATTTTATTACATATTTTAGTAAAATTTAACCAAAATTATTTTTGTGTTATATTGTGCTCGATATCAATAAATTAGAGAGAACATGAAATTCTTCGAAATGTTGTCTCACTGTTCATCATACATTTTGAGAATAAATTCTGAAAGAAAATACTCTCGGTATTAATAAAACTTGTATTTAAAATGTTATATTTTACGTTTATAATTCCATTGTCTTTATAACGAGTGAAATAAAAGTTTCTTCGAATATCAAACACAATAACATTGCGTTTGTATTTGTAACAGAGTTCGCAAAAACAAATTGAATCGATCAGTTTATCATGGAGCACTTTATATAGCTCAATATTTAATTTTTAATTGAATTTCAAGATAAAACCAATAATTTTAAATAAAAACTTAGTTAATTAATTTTCATCAATATGTTAAATTGTAGAACAGATTAATTGTTTTTAAATAATTCGTAAAATATGTATTTCATAATAATTATCTATCTCTTATACACAAGTTTTCTTTCCTTTGAAAGTCTTGTGTTTATGTTTATTAAAATAAAAGCATATTATAAATAAATATAAAAAACGATAAAATTATGCAATACACATTTGTAACTTATTAATAAAATAATATAATTATAATATTTTTTCATAGGCATCAAGTTTTTTTTACAAAACTTGTTTACTCAATAAAAAATAAAAATAAAAATTCCAGAATTAATAGTCACACACCTTCTTTGTAACGTCGCAGCCAAATTCTGTCAATCTTATATGTAGATGCGCGCTTCAAAAAATTACAAAAATCACACTCGCAATTATTTTACAAACTTGTATTTTGTTTTGTTTTTTTACAGTACTGCGGAAAATTGAAAAAGAAGCTTCGTAAACGTCGTTTTAAATTGCAACGAAATGAATCATGCGATTTGATTTACAAACAAGCGTCACGTAAACTTGCGATAGTTGCGATGTGTACAACGATACGAAGCAAGAGTCTTATAGAAAAAACGAAGCACGTGGTCGCGCAATTTTCGAAACGGAAGACGCGCCACGAAGCGAACTCGCGCGTATCAGCAGCTCGCTGTACACTGCTGTACACTGTCGCGCGCTCCGTCATCGCGATCGTTCGCGCGTTATCCCCTCTCCGAATTTTCTATGCCACTCTCCATTCTACGCGCCAGCGCACGTCTCTAATGTACATGCGCCAAGTATATAAAGTGAATTCGTAATCACGTGTTACGCTCGATTAAAGAGGTATCTACTCTAATTAAGTTTCTGTTTTTTTCCATTCAAAATTTTTCTTAATTAAATACAATTTCTGTATATTATTTGGATATTTATATGTGTGAATAATTTATACATATATTTTTTTTATAATAGGATATATGTAATAATACCTATATAGAATCCCATAGACAGCGTGCTTATCTAAAATCAGAAACATGAAACGTATTAAAGATGTTTTATAATATGATGTTTAAAAGACATCTAAAAGTAAAAAATGTCTTTACGCTTTATATCTCAATTTTAGATATGGCGCTGTCTGAGATACTATAAATAAACAATATTATATACAACATAAATATAATACTTATTATTTATCGTAGTTAATATGTCTTTGTTATCTATTGATTACCAATCGAGTCTTGTAGTTGAGCTGATCGGATGTCATTATGTGCTTAAATAATATACACATACAGGTATAATAGTTTTATTTCTTTTAATATACTCGTCAAATGCAGAAGAAATAAAGAGAATCTAAGAAAGCAATTTTTCCAATTACATTTCATGAATTCACTTTTCTGCGAATTTATTGCAACTGAAAGAACATTTGTAGCTCATAAAAAAGGTATTACGCAGCACATTTCTCGGCGAGTCCAATTTCCAATTACTTTGCCGTTTTGAACACACATTCGACAATGACAAATTACTAAACCGCTGCAAACCTCGCACCAAATGCATATCACGTTGCCACATATTTTCACATTTTATCAACTTTTATATAATATACAACAGATTATCGCGTAACAAACATTATCAATTTAAAATACGATAGAATATTATATAAAAAATTACACACACACACACACACACACACAAAACAAATTTTAAGTTGCTTGTTTGAAAAGCTTTAACATTAACAATCACAAAAATTGAAAGATTTCTAAATGTCTGTACGCATATACACAATTATACACGCCCATACCTCACACGAAAAAATTCACACACTATGTGCATGTGTACATGTTTCTTCTGTATATTTTTTATATCTTCAGTTATCCAAGAATATCAAATAATATATTTGTTTAAACAGATAATTGTGCGAGTTGAGACATTCTCAATATAGATTGACTTAAATCTATCAGAAAGTGACTTAAAAGTAAAACAAAAGGGCTCGCAGGATCACATCCCTCGAAGGCACAATCTCGAGATAAAAATCGAGTGAGCGAGCATAAAAGTGGCATTAAATTCGAATTGCTCGTATCCTGACGTGCAAAACTTTAACAGGAGGTGGTCGTTTCTGTTGGCATCAGAAAAATGGAAAAGTGTTGTAAAAACACCGCGCGATGCTCGAAATGTGATTGTGCATAAAAAATATATATGAGACATACATCAAATAAATATGGACAAATATCCACAATTTTATTTTTTACTTTATTATGAAATATAAAAATCCAATTAAAATTTGTTTCGAAGCGTATGTCTGTGTGTTTTCTAGTGTTATTTTATATGTATAATTATATGTAAGAAAGATTACAATAAAATATAATTGTATGTAAAGTACATCAATCATACATATACAAATAATTTTTAAAAACAAAAAGTAAAAGTACATTGTAAATTAAATATAATAATTAGAAACAAAGAAATAAATAATAAAATAGAAATAATAATAATAATAATAAACGTTATTAAAAATAATTTTTAATTTAAATAATAAATGTTTATCAAGGAATAAATATAATTTATATTTTATAAGAAATAACTATAATAGTAATAACAACAAACGCGATTCTATAAAAAATGCAAAAATATTTTACACATTTTTTGTATAATATTAACGAATTGGTGAAAATTTGCTTATTTTGCATGATTCCATGACGGTTTTGTTAATTAACGAATTCATTGCCGCAAGGAGTATAAAATGTTTGCTAAAATAATATTTCGATATAAACTTTCTAAAACAAGTATTTTTACAAGTGTAACGACTTTCACGATTCAACGCGAAAATATAATTCGTGAACAAATGTGCAAACATGTCTGAACATTTTGTTTCGCTTTTTCATAGTGCCATTTACGTAAGTTTATTTTTCGCCAATTTTCTTTTTTTTTATATATATTCCTAAAAGCATCACGAATCAATAATAAAACATTTATCAGCAATGAAAGT